>NW_017890742.1:0-36925 GCF_001540865.1 Ananas comosus | reverse complement strand
GCTAGCTTGTCTCCCGACCACGTAGTATGAATCGGCAAGAAATGAGCCGACTTCGTCAGTCGATCCACTATCACGCATATCGCATCGTGTCCGCCTTGCGATCGAGGCAAACCGGTAATAAAGTCCATCGCTATATCTTTCCATTTCCAACGGGTATTGATAGACTTTTCATACCCGGCCACCAATAATGCTCTTTCAGGTCTTTATACATTTTAGTGCCGCCGGGGTGTATACTATAGGGAGACTGGTGCGCCTCTTGCATAACCGCCCTTCGTAACTCATCGTCCTTTGGCACACACCATCGATTTCGAAATCGGAGCGCGCCATCAGCTCCAACGCCAAAATCTTCGGCTTTACCGTTCTCAACATCACCTCGAACCTTTNATGAATCGGCAAGAAATGAGCCGACTTCGTCAGTCGATCCACTATCACGCATATCGCATCGTGTCCGCCTTGCGATCGAGGCAAACCGGTAATAAAGTCCATCGCTATATCTTTCCATTTCCAACGGGTATTGATAGACTTTGTACCTTTTCCGCCGGAAATCGGCGCTCTGCTTTCACCTGTTGGCACGTTAGACATTGCGCCACGAACTCCCCAATATCTCTTTTCATGCCCGGCCACCAATAATGCACTTTTAAGTCCTTGTACATTTTAGTGCCGCCAGGGTGTATACTATAGGGAGATTGATGCGCTTCTTGTATGATCGCCCTTCGAATGTCAATATCTTTAGGCACACACCATCGATTTTGGAATCGTAGTGCTCCATCGGCTCCAATGCCAAAATCCTCGGCACTACCGTTCTCAACTTCACCTCGTACCTTTTGAAGATAAGGATCCGAAGCTTGCAGTTCCTTGATCTTTTCCAATAGGGTCGGTTGCACAACTAATATGGCAAGTGTAGCCGGCACTCCCGGCGCTACCACTTCCAACCCAAGTCGTTGCATTTCCTTTTGCAATAGCGGTTGAGGTGTAATTGCCATTGCTAAGTTTTCTACCGATTTTCTACTTAGAGCATCGGCCACGACATTGGCTTTTCCCGGGTGGTATAGTATAGTGACATCATAGTTCTTTAGCAACTCTAACCACCGCCGCTGTCGCATGTTCAACTCTTTCTGGGTGAACAAGTATTTGAGACTCTTGTGATCTGTGTAGACTTCACAATGCTCACCATATAGATAATGCCTCTATAGTTTTAGCGCGAAAATCACCGCGGCTAACTCAAGGTCATGAATCGGGTAGTTCTTCTCATAACTCTTCAATTGGCGCGATGCATATGCAATGACTCGCCCATTCTGTATCAATACACACCCGAGACCAACATATGAGGCGTCACTGTATACTACAAAGGTCTCCCCCGGAGTCGGCAAGGCAAGCACCGGGGTCGACGTCAACCTGTTCTTTAACTCCTTAAAGCTCCGATCGCAATCGTTGCTCCAGACATACTTTACTCCTTTGTGAGTAAGGCGCGTTAGCAGAGTGGTTATTTTAGCGAACCCCTCCACGAACCGCCGGTAATAGCCCGCGAGTCTGAGAAAACTGCGGACCTCTGTTACACTTGTCGGGCGAGGCCAATCTTTAATTGCCTCCACTTTCTTCGGGTCTACTGACACTCCGTCGCCCGATACCACATGACCAAGAATGTGACCTCCTTTAGCCAAAAGCCACACTTCTTTAACTTAGTATAAAGCTTTTCTTGTCGGAGTATTTGCAGTACAGCTCTCAAGTGCTCTTCATGCTCCTCCGCGCTCTTCGAGTAGACCAATATGTCGTCTATGAACACCACAACGCACCGGTCCAACAACGGTCTGAAGACTCGATTCATCAAGTCCATAAATGTTGCCGGGGCGTTAGTAAGCCCAAACGGCATTACCGTGAATTTATAATGGCCATACCGTGTACGGTATGCCGTTTTGTGCACATCCTTCGGCCTAATCTTTAGTTGATGATACCCCGATTGGAGATCAATCTTCGAATACACCTTGGACCCTTACAACTGATCGAATAAATCGTCAATTCTTGGCAACGGGTACTTGTTCTTAATCGTTACTTTGTTCAACTCACGATAGTCTACGCAGAGTCGAAGTGTGCCATCCTTTTTCTTCACAAACAGCACCGGAGCTCCCCACGGTGACACGCTCGACCTCACGAAGAATTTATCGAGCAAGTCTTGCAACTGGGCTTTTAGCTCCACTAACTCTACCGGTGCCATTCTATACGGAGCCTTCGAAACTGGTTCTGCCTCGGGAATCAAGTCAATGACGAACTTGACCTCCCGGTCCGGTGGCAATCCCGGTAACTCCGCCGAAAATACATCCGGATACTCGCACACTACTCGAATATCCCTCAACTCTAGGTACTCCTTTCGAGTATCTACCATGGTTGCCAAATAGGCCTTACACCCTTCTTTGATCATCTTCTTCGCCCTCACAGACGATATGGTCGCCGCGAAGCGCCTACTTTTGCACGCTTGGTACACCAATTCTTCTTGATTAGGCTCACGAAAAGTGATCACCTTGCTTTCACAATCTATGACCGCATAGTACTTGGAGAGCCAGTTGGTCTCCAAGATAACATCGAACCCCCACATCTGATCTAGCACTAGCAGATCTATCGGCATAATCCAATCGCCTATTTGCACTAGACAGGCCAAACACTCATTGTGGACATTGAATGAATGTTTTGGGGCGTTCACCGACCAATAGTTCTCGTTGTATGCCATCTCTATGCTATGAGTTTGAGCAAATGATGCGCTAATGAATGAATGAGATGCGCCTATATCAAATACTGCTCTAGCTCTAGTGCCTTTAATCACAATTATACCTGCCACGATGTCGTCAGGTGCTACAGGCTGCTCCTCCACCTGAGCGGCAAAGACTCGGCCGGTAGGCGCTCCCGATCCCTCCGGCTGACGCGGTGATGACGCGCGCCCAGCCGACATCGCTGGTGGCAACCCCGCAAGCTGTCTCGTGGTAGTCGGTGTTGATGCCGCCGTCAGCGCAGACAACGTCCAGCTCGGGCACTCCCGGATAAGATGTCCCGGTTGGCCACACTTGAAACATTTGCCGTCTTGCTGCGGGCAAGTCGACACTCGGTGCTTTTCGCCACATATGACGCACCGAGGTGGTCTCCAGTTCCTTGACTGCTGTCGGGGATATCGAGGCGGTTTCTTTGCATTTGGCCGGCTCCCGGCACTGCCCGCCGTTCGCTTCTTGCCTTTATCCTTGCTTTCGGCCATAGCCTCCCGTTCCTCTCGAACGTGGGCGCTACCGTGCTCCACTCATAAGGCTCTATCGAAGACTTCCGCAAAAGGTCGTAAGCTTTAGAATCTGCACCTTCTCATAAATCCTTGGCTGGAGTCCTCGCAAGAACCAATCAGCCCGATCCCGATCATCTCGCACAACATCGGGGACGCAGTCGATAATGTGAGAGAACTCTTGCTCATATTCCCCTACCGATCGATCACCCTGTCTCAACTTGCGGAACTTCTTTTGTAGTCTCCGCTTCGTCGTGTCGGGGAAGTAGTTTGCCAATACCGCTCTCTTAAACTCCTCCCACAGCATAAGCGGAAGATCGGCAGGTCGACCTCGCTTAACTCGTTTCTACCACACCTTCGCCACCTTCTCGAGACAATAGGTGGCGAGGTACACTTTATCCTTCTCCGAGGTATTGAGATCCTCGAAGAGCGTTTCCATTGAGTCGATCCACGACTCCACTACCGCTGGCTCCACCGTGCCACCTTCAAAGCTAGGTGGGTTGAACTTCTGGAACTGAATGAGAGCCGCTAGCGCGTGCTTTCGCTCCGCCTCTGCTGCCGCACTATCGGGATTTGAGGTTCCCGATCCGGCCGGTACTACTATGACGGGCACAGCCGCCACTACCACCGCTCCCTCAACTACGCTCGGCACCACCGCAGGGGGCGCGACATGCTCGACACTCGCCTGGGCCGCCGCCGCTTGCTGACGCTCCAAAGCCTCCTGGAGCCGTTGAATCTACTCCCCTTAGCGTTGAACAGACTCCGCTTGTTGCCGCACTGCGCCTATAAGCGCGGCCATCTGCTCCCTAAGCTCTCCATCGCCACTCGCTCAGAATTGCTCGGGCGCCGCATTCGGCACTTGTGGCATCGACCTTGTCTGCGGTCGACCACGAGGCGCCATTGCTTCCTGAAAAAAAGCAACTCGCATTAGCTACTTGACCAACATTACTCATCAATACCCAATCCGGCGAAAGCAAACATACACATTCATTCTCGCCCCAAGCATTATGTCGTCGGCCGCCCGACACAACACAAGGAGTAGAGAACGAACATCAATTCAAACTTAGCCTCTAATCACATTAGAGACATCCCAACTTGACCCAATCACATGCTTTCGCTAACTTTGATTCCACGTCACTCACGTTTCCTAGATCCTTAAGGTCTTCCAATCCTAAGGGTCTCTAGGTCCATTCCTATTCTTTCACTTTGGCTCTGATACCACAATATCTATCACGCCCCGGGACCGATACCAATTTGGGCCGGCCCGGGCACGTCAAACAGACGCCGAACGGACAGAGTTTTTCCTGTCCGTCCAAGGCTCATCACCTGTACATTTTCAAGTAGAGAAAAGTACTAGCGGAAATATACACAAACGGCTTACACGAGGGTAAGCAATAGTCATAAGTGAAAGAAAGGAAGCTAACTACCACATAAGTACTATGATTCATTTTTGATCATATACATTTCATTCAACCATTACATTGCTTTTCATCATCTCTTTTTACATCATATTTACTCAAAATGAAACATTACATTCATTTCTCCTATATGCTTTATACATAAACATCTTCAAATACAAAAGATGAAGTAGGGGAATGCTACTACAAAATATGAAACTTGACTTGGTAGTCATTGTCTATGGCGCGATACCTTTACCGCGGTCGCTCGCCGGCTTGCTCGGTCCCGGCTCTGTGGAAATAGTGGGGTGAGAACTACAACAAAGTTCCCAGTGGGTTCGGCCCCAATAGTACTGACTTTCCCACTAGGTCTAACTCAGGCATAATAGAAAGAAAGTAGATAAGTAACTAACTATACAAATGCAACTAATATCCCTGAACAATGCGATCAATAATGATGCTCAATATAAACTCATGAAGAATGCATGGTCTTTGTTTTTTATTCTTTGTTCTCGTTCTTTCGTTCAATCTCAAGGCTAACCCGGGGGTATCGTCTCATTAACTTATCAACTCAAAATCCATAATCGCGGGCCCTCAGCTTCCTCCTGCTAGGAGCGTCCTCTGGGGAATAGCACCAACCCAGTGATGACAAACTCCGGAGCGCATCGCCCGAGGGGGAGCGACCAGCCTCGAGCAAGGACTTATAGCGAGTATGATCAATCCTTAAGTCTAAGGATGTTCAGTTCAATCTGTTCCTTAACTCTAAGGAATTTATACACAAATGACCCATAGCTCTAAGGTTGAATGTCATTGTGTCAATCTCATATTTTTTGCATTCTTTATCTTCGACCATGTCAATACACTAACTCTAGTGTTCTTCACATTCTTTACTATCATTCATGTCATACATTAACTCTAGTATTCTTTGATGCCCCACTTTAATGCTAACTCTAGCCTTTATCGTTCTTTATGCCACATTGGTTCTCTTTGATGCCACACACTAACTCTAGTGTTCTTTGGGTCAATCTTTATACTAACTCTAGCTTTTATTCTCACATTTCATTATCCTCATGTCATATGTCACTTGTTCTTTAACTTCACTAAACTCTTATCTCTTTTTACATGCACACATAGGGTTATTACATTCTCATTGGTTCTCAACCATCTCATGATACACTTGAACTCACAAAATGCAAACATTCACATATTTATAATCTCATTACCCTACTATGCATGCAACAATTATATATGTATGCTCAAGAAGTGACACATTAGATATAAAGAGAATTCCAACAAGTTTGGAGAGCACCACCTACCTCGTAGGCTTTCTTAGGTGCTACGGTGATTTTCTTAGAATTTTTAGCAGCCTAGTTCGCTACCTGCGGCAAAACGAAGTCATATTAGGCCTTTTTGCTCACAACTTTACATAGGCTTTTCGTAACGTCAATTTGAGCGCAGCAACGCGTTCGTTTGGTCCCCAATTAGGTTTCTAGAGGGTCAATTTCACTTTGAAACCGTCACAAGAAAAAGCCCTAATTTCGGTGTCCTAACTCCAACACATATACAAAACCTAGGGTTTGATCTCATTAGGAAGCAAAAGAGAGCTTCAAATACTCTAAAGGTTTTATAAAAACCATTCTTAGCTCAATCCAAACCCTAGTTTGGGTTCTACCATGAGAGGGGAAGAAGCTTATGTCATGCCCCAATCCCCGCCAATTTGGTCGGGTTCGGGTCACGTCAACAGACGCCGAACGGACAGAGCCTCCCCTGTCCGCCCAAGGCTCTAACAACATGTATAAATAGGCAATCAACAAGAGAATTGCACATATAATACAAGGCTTGCACGAGGGCAAGCAACAACGGGAGCGAAAGCTCTAAGCTAAAGATACATCACACGCGATATTTGATTTCATTTAAACCAAATTCAAGTAAATAAAGCTATTACATTCTATTCAACCATCATGTCGTTTACATTTAGTCGTCCACCAAATACACGATTGTTTACAACTTTACATCTCTAAATCAACAAAATAAAGTTGATACATGTATAACAAAAGGGAATGACTACAAAATGTATAAAGTCCCGGTGGCCGCTACCTACGGCGCCAAACCCTTGCCTCGGTCCTCCGCCGCCCCGCTCGTGCTAGGACCTGTAGGGTTAGTGGTGTGAGAACTACAACGAAGTTCCCAGTGGGCTCGGCATCCGACCTCGCCGACTTACCCACTAGGTCCATCCAGGCATAAGTATTTCAAAGGAGGAAAAGTAACCACTACTAATGCAACTAATACTATGCCTGCAAGAAAGAAGTCAGTAGATATATAATTTCAATGCGATAATGGAAATGCATGCATGCTCCAATCATAATCAAACTTTGGCTCTTACCCAATCTTACCGGTTAACTCTGTTAACCCCAATAACTCACAACCCAAAATCCCTTAATAACGGGGGACTCGAACCTCCCTAGGGACCGTCAACTGGTGGGACTTTACCACGCCCAGTGGTGACCAACTCCGGAGCGCACCGCTCGAGGGGGAGCGACCTCCCTCAAGCCAAGACGAAATGTGAGTATCGATCTAATCCTCAACTTGAGGACTCATAGCCACTAGTCACAATGCCAATGTCACGATAGGTCTCTACCTATTCATTCTTGCCACTCTCAAGGCTTTACCTTTGACGATGTCAAAATGGGTTAAACTATATTTAACGGTTCATCTCTCAATGCAAATCTTGTTTCTATGTCAATGTCACCCTTGTTTTCTATTGTCCAAGTCCATTCTCACATTCACACAACTTGAGGGTCCAATCACACATGTCCATTTTGGTTCTATCATTCTCTATGTTCAACTACGTTAGAAGCATATAAATGAAGTCAAACCAAGTTCCACATGTAGCTACCCTACTATGCATGAATGGGTATATATATATATAACATATATGCTCAAGAATAGAGAAAACAGACATAGAAGGGAATCCAACGATTCCGGCGTGCACCCCCCACCTCTATTGGTTGTGTGGGTGTAGATTATGAAAGCTCCCGCACTTTACGAAAGCCGATTCCGCGCCCTATAATCAAAATAGTGCCATATTAGGCCTTTTCGTACATGAACTATACTCTATCATTTTCGCAAGGTTAAACGGAGTTGTCCCACGCGTTTAGGACACCCCCAATTAGGTTTCCACGGGATCAATTTGTCCCCGAACAATCCTAGGGCAAAAGCCCCAAATTCAAGCCCTAATATTGCCATTTAGGGTTTTCCCATGAATTGATCCCAACCCTAAGCAAAGAATAGCTTCGGATCATCTAATAAGCATCCTAGCAAGGTTTCTAAACCTTTGGTACCAACCCTAGGGCTTCAAACATCATTTCCAAGGATTCACCATGAGAGCACCTTGAGCTCTCATGGGTTTCGTGGTATCCATGGCTCAAAAGAGCCCCTAAAGCCTCTAAGGGGCACAAAGCTCCAAATCCCTAAGCCAAAATCCAAACCCTAGAGGAAAAACTTACAAAACTTACCTCTAGTCCAAGCTCCACCAAGAATCTTCTTGTTGGAGAGCTCCTAGAACCTTCAAAGCCTCCAAATCCTCCTCCTCTTCACTTCTTCTTCTTCTTCTCCAAGCCCTAGAGCATGAGTTCTAGAGAGAGAAAGAGAGGAAATGGGTGAGAAGGGTGGAAATGGCTGTGGGGGAGAGGGGATGAGTCATATATAGTGTTGTAACAATTGCACTTAAGCCCCTCCACTTGTTTTCTCTTGAACTGCCCAGACTAGGCATTTTTCACCTTCGGGGACCGGTCTCCCCGACGAGGGACCGGTTCCCGAACGGGGGTCTTCCAGGACTTAGCCAAATTTTCGAGTTCTTTAGCTGTTGCGCAGCGAGGGACCGGTCTGCCCGTCAGGGACCGGTCTCCCGAGGACCGGTCTCACCACCAGGGACCGGATGCCTCAGGATTTCCTGGCAGGCTACGCGCACGGGGACCGGTCTCTCCTTTAGGGACCGGTCCCCGAGAGCACAAAATCTGGGACTTAGCCAGATTTTCAGATTACTCTCTCGGGTCCCTTCTAGCTTTACTTATGGGCTCTAATGTGCTTAGGGTCTACTCAAACTCGTTCAATTTCGCGTTCCGCTCATTTTGACGGAACTCGACACGATTTACGAGGGATATGGTATGTTACAGCTTACCTTGTAAGCTTTCCTTTCTTCAAGCTATTGATGAGGGAGAGGGAGTTACTTCACTCCTTCTTCTTCTCCATCTTTTTCTTCTTCTTCTTCTTCTCTTTCTTTCTTTTTCTTTTCTTCTTCTCCTTCTTGTCTTCTAGAGAGAGAAAGAGAGGAGAGTGTGTGTGAGATGGAGAGAATGAGAGAAATATCCCATAACCCCTCATAACATAACCCATGGGTTGCATAATTGCAAATAAACCCCTCAACTTTCACTTTATTAAACTGCCTAGACTGGGCCAATTTCGTGCTCGGGGACCGGTATCTCCTTCAGGAACCGGTTCCCGTAGCTCCTCCCCGCGGTCAGCAAGGCTCCCGTGTGCATTGCAACCGGTCTCTCTTTAGGGGGGACTGGTCTCTCGGGGACCGGTCTCTCCGGCAGGGACCGGTTCCCGAGAGCCTGATCTCTGGGACTTAGCCGATTTTTTTCTTTTCTCATTTTTCACGCGTACGGGGACCAGTCTCTTCTTCAGGGACTGGTCCCCGAGAGCTCAAAACCTGCAGAATGCAGATTTTTGATTCTTATGCTCTCGAAAACCTCCCACAATGTACTTTTACTCATTTTAACGCCTTCGGCCATTCCGAAGTATACCAACCTCTCACCTTGGTCAACTTGATTAAAGTTCGATATTTATTTTTCGAATTTTCGGTATATTACACTCAAGGTGGGACGTACCTCGAAATCGTGCAAAGAAGGCTCATCCAGGTCTAACCAGATAATGAAAAGAGGACGGGTGATCTATGGCCAACGTCCGTCGTTGCCTTTTTTTGTTCCTTACTCGACTGAGTACTTCCAATGGCGGGATCAACGGTGTAATGCTGTCCTTGCTAACGTCCTGTGCCTGGCTAACCTGGGGCACTTTCCCTCGGAGACGATCACAACTGGTCTGGCAAGGCGATTTGGCGGTTACCCATTTGACTTCCATGTCGCCTTCTATCAAGAATAGGACTTTGTCAATTTTTTGCTAGAATAGGTGCAAGCTAAGGGGCTCATTTATAGGGAAGACGTTCACATCAATTGCTGTCATTTACGCTGTTACGATTGTAACCCTTTTTGGGCGGTTGCTCGGTACGGCCTACAGTTCAAGGCTTGGATTAGGATCGTTGCTCTGCCCTACGATTGCTAGTTTTCTATGCGGGTGGCCTCGTAGTTTGCGGGTTTGGGAGGTTCCTCAAAGCTAATGAAACTAGCAAAAAGAATGACTGATCTTAATGGTTACAAATGCCCTGTGGCCATCGAGAATCTCAGGGATATTCTAGAGTCGGTGGAGCTGACTTTTGGGGGATATTCGCATCTCAGTTGTGATTCAAGTTCTCAACTGGATTGATGTGGAGCAGCGGCAGCTTGCTCTGCCTACCAAACCCCCCGTCCTCCACGAGACCACTCGATGGTGGGCTGGACCCGCACAATCCATTTGGTCGTTGCAACGGCGAACAAAGCTCACACGGGGGCAGGGGCGATGAGGATGAGTCGATTTTTGCTAGAGAAGGGACCCGGGCCTTATCGGAGATTCGTGACAAGAGAAGAAGCTTGGTGCCGAATTTCACTAGAGAGCGGCCTGGTCGCGCCAGGTTGCTACAAGAAATTGTACAGTCGTTCACGACGGCTCCGCCGAACTTACCAACGGCTAACTCCTCTTTGATGTCGCAGCCTTCGGGCACCTCGATATCCCGCATTCTTTCTCATTGGTGCTCCTCCTGTGGCGATGCAGGTTTCAAGATCTGACTGCTCTTTGTTTGCTAGGAATGGCAAGGGGAGTAAGGTCAGCAGAGAAAGTTTTGAGAAAGCTGATACAGGAAAACACATTGTCATTTTTCATCATAGGGATTTTGTCAAAGCCTTACCACTTAAAGAAGTTGAGCGAGATGTAGGTGCTAGGTCACTACAAGACAAGGGGGAGGATTCCCATGCAAAGGTTGACTTGGTTCTGAAGACTGGGATAGATGGTAAAGAAGTTGGGTCACCTCTTCTTTTTTGGGCCCACAGGCCTAGCCTTGTTTCCTCAACCTTGAGCTCTTGGTTATTGGTTTTTTCCAAACGTGGACTTCAGATGGGCGTTCTTTTTGGCGACCTCGGCCTTCTACATGCAAGGGATGTTGATCCAGGATTGGGAATTAGATCCTTTGTTCGTATTATACCACACCTTCATCCTAGATCACCTTTTCTCTTCACATTATGCGACGAAAGCTTACCACTAATGGTTTCACCGTTGAGCGCTTCTCTTCTTCCATCAACAGATTGGAGCTTAGGAGATGGTTCTTCACTCGATAGTCTTGCTCTTGATGACCTACAAGACTCCTCCAATGATTGCAACTTGGGCGACTCGATTCCCTCTTTACTCAAGCCTGTTAGTTCCGGCCAGTCTGTTGAGACCCCTAGAAGGTTCAGGACATATATTGCGAAGCATCCGCTCAAACATTTTCTTCTTAAAGCAATTGCTAGGAAGATGCTACTCAAAGACAGCCAAGTTAATGCTAACGCGATCATTACCTCGCATTAAGAGGACTTGAAGATCATAGCTAAGGGCGCTCAGTGCAGCGTCGTTCTGGAAAGCAATGAAGTTAAGCGCTTCAAGATGTTTGAGTCTGCTTCGGTCTAGTGTCTTGTGCTTCAATCGTTTTTTTTTTTGGTTACTGTTGCCATCTCTCGTTTAACTATGTTTCACGTTCTTAGCTGAAATGTCAAGGATCTAAATAATAGCGCCAAGAGAGGCCCTGCTAGGAGTGTCGTGTCTAAGCCTCATCAGTCTATTGTTTGTTTTCAAGAATCTAAGGTCAAAAATGTTTCGCACTTGTTCCGTCGCTTAGTGGTTGGTTCATTCTTCGATAAATACTACTCTATTCCTTTTTCCCAGGCCTCAAGAGGGCTTATAACATGCTGGAACTCCAAAAATTCAAGTGCTCTGAAGTTTTAATACGTCCTTTTTCACTCACCACTCGCCTTACGTACTCGATCAGTGGCATAACCTTTTACTTGACAAATGTCTACGGCTTGCCGACTTGGAATGGTAAGGAGGATTTCTGTAACTAATTTGTCTCGCTTAAACATACTTGCTTGGGTTCATGGGTAATTTGTGGGAACTTTAATTTCACTCAAATTCAAGCAGAGAGAAAAGATAGAAAGTGGAGCACTAAAGCTATGACTATATTCTCTGATCTCATAACCAGCCTTGATATGATTGACATCCCAATTGGTTATCAAGCCTTCACCTGGTGGAACCTACAAAAGTCCCTACCCTAGCAAAGCTTGACCGTTTTTGGGTGTCAACTAATTGGAACTCTATGATATTCCCTCTCTCTAGCGTGGAAGCTCTTCCTAGGATGATTTTGGATCACTCCTTGATTCTACTCTCCACCAGCAGTGTTAAGAAGAATCGACCCATGTTCAAGTTTGAGGATGTCTAGCTTTCAAGAGAGGATTTATGAGCTTTGGTACCTGTATCCTAACTTTCATGGCTAAATTAAGGCACTGTCGAAAAAGGATGAATGAGTGGTGTGCCATGAGTTTCTATAACATTGTGAATACTAAAAAAGAATACTAAAAAAGAAAGGAAATTGCTTTCGCGTCTTTGCAACAGGCTAGAGGAACTTTGCTCAAGCAACAACTAGCTAGTATTATTATGGATGAAGAAATTCTATGGAAGGTTCGAGCCAAACAAACGTGGTTGAAGGAAGGTGATGGCAATACTAAATTCTTTCATTCGGTAGCTAACGGGAGGAAAAGATTGAACTATATTGTCAGTATTGAGATTGAGGGTCGGATCCTGCACAAAGACGATTAAATTAGAGAGTATTTTTTTAACAAATTTTGGGATGTCTTCGCTTCGAATGGAGACAGTAACCCCACAATAGGGGATTGGAGCTGTCTCTTTCATGAGCAAACTATACCTTTTCCGGATCAGCTACCCTTCTCCACTGACGAGATCAAACTAGCTACTTTTCAATTAGAGGGCGATAAGGCACTAGGACCATATGGTTTCCACATGGTGTTCTTCCATATCTTCTGGGAGACGGTAAAGGAAGACATTTTCAATGTCTTTTGGGACCTTTATAACGGCAATCTTTGCACAGGACCCATCGGTTACTCCTACATTTGCCTAATTTTCAAAAAAGAAGAGGCAAAGAAAGTATAGGATTACCGTCTAATTAGTCTTATCAATAGGCTCCAGAAAATTATCTCTAAAATTCTAGCCAACAGGCTACATAGCACTCTTAACATGACCATTACTCCTTCTCAATTTGCTTTCTTGAAAGGTCCTCAAATATTAGACTCCTACATGATGGCAAGCGAGCTAGTTAATTGGTACTCCAAGTTTGGAGTAGAAGGGGTCGGCATCAAAGTAGATTTTAAGAAAGCATTCGACAGTGTAAGCTGGGTTCTTCTTCGAAAAATCTTGACTTGGATAGGGGTAGATTACAAATGGTGCAATTGGGTCGAACAATGTACCTCTAATACTAAAGTCATGACTTAGTCAACGGGACTCCTACCAGTTGGATCAAAATGAAGAGAGGTCTGTGTCAAAGCTACCCACTTTTCCCCTACCTCTTTCTCGCAATCTCCGAGGGACTGGCAAGAATGATTGACAAAGCCGTGGCCAACAACCTTTTTAGTGCCTACGACCATCTGAGAGTTGGAGGACTGAACTAATCCAGTACGCCGACGATACGATTTTCTTCTGCGAGGCCAGTCATAGGCAAATAAGGAACCTCCAATTTATCTTGCAGTTGTTTGAGTGGGCTTCAAGCCTAAAGATCAACAAGAATAAGTCTGAGCTTCTCTACTTTGGAGGCTACAACCACCAAGGTGATAGATTAGCTTCCATTTTGGGTAGTAGAAGAGGTAGCCTCCCTATGCACTACCTAGGGTTACTGCTCTTTAAGAGAAGATTAAAGAAAGAGGATTGGTTGCTAGTTCTTAACAAATTCGAGAGAAAACTAGGTGACTGGCAGGCCAAGCTACTATCTCAGGGTGGTCAATTTGTCCTCATGAACTCTGTGCTCTCTAATCTGCCCCTGTATTACCTCTCAGTTTTTAGGGCTCCAAAATGGGTCATTCAGCACTTTGAATCTTTGAGAAGAGCATACTTTCGTAATTGGAGGACAATGCCTTGATCAATGGCGGACCATAAGGAGTAAAAAGGAAGGTGGACTAGGCATTAAAGATCTAGCAATTATGTACACATCTCTTATGGCTAAATGGTGGTTGCGTTTTCTCTCAATTCCTAGTCTTCAATCGAATTCTCTTCTCAGGAATCTATACTAAATCGGAAGGAGGCCCCTTAGAGAGGGGACAACCTTTAGACCTCTTTCGCAATGGTGGAAGGATATCTTAGTTGTTCGAGAGCTGTTTAAGTACGGTGTCTCTTATGCGGTTGGGAATAATGAAACGTCTCTCTTTTGGTCAGATATCTGGTGCGGTGATATGCCTCTTCAGGCTGCTTTTCCAAATATATAAACAACATAATGAGAAAAGAAATTTGGATTTCTAACTGCTTTAATAGGGGAGATTGGAAGTGGGATTCAATCTTTGAATGTTTTTCTCCGACTGCTCTTCTAGACAATGGAATAACGCTAGAGCTCAAAGCGTTGCTTTCGAACTATAGCTTATCTAGTCGTAAGGACGAGATTAGTTAGAAATGGTCCCCTTCCGACAATTTCTTTGTTAAATCTCTCTATCTTTTTTGAAGACGAAGGAGTTAGAGATGCCGGTTGCTCACAACTATGGAAAATCCACTCACCACTAAAAGTCAAGATTTTCTCCTGGTTGGTTTTGTTGGGAATCTGGTACTCACCTGATACTAGATCTTGAGAATCCGCAACCCGCTCTAATACCGGCTGTTGTTGATTCGGCACTAGTTGGGATTCTGCAACAGAAGAATCAAATTGAGGTTTAATCATAAAATCGTCTCCTCAGCAAAAGCTGATACAATCATAAAAAAGAGAAAAACCAAAACAGAAAATATGCGAGTGAAATAAGATTCATTAAATAAGAGAAGATTACACTTGACTTCTCTTCTGCAACAAAGTAGCTTCAAACCCAAGGTCTTTTTTAAAATCTGTTCCACCTTTCTCTCGTCTTTTATAAAACTAAAAGACTACTCTCTCTTTTTCTCTCATATTCACTCGTGCACTAGGTGCATACAACTCATTGCCAAGCTTCTCTTTGGTACGGTCCACCAATGGCTTCCAAACACATCACCGTACCCTTATGGAGAAACCTCAACCTGGCCGTGCTCTCTCTAGATCCAACTTCAACTTTGGATACATAGGTGGTATATATAGAGCTTACCCAAAACGTACAAAATCCTCGTAAAATTAGGATTTCTACTCCAATTAATATTTAAATCTATATTAAGTTTATCTCCAATAGATTTAAATATTTATCCTAATCTAGTTAGATTTATATTCTAATTAATATTCAAATCTTAGTTTATCTCCAATATATTTAAATATTAATTTTTATCCAAATAAAAAATTAACTACAAATCTAACCAAATCCCAACAATCTCCACCTTGGTTGGATTTGTAGCCTTCAACCACTGCATCAAGCTCACTATGCAATCTTCATCTTGAGCGTGTCTCCTCCACTCGATATCACCGCATCTGCCGCTCCATCTCGAACGACTGCACCTCCACGAGCTTTTGGAACCCAAATTGACTTCGCTCCTATTCTGACTGTGCTCCTGTTCAGAATGTATAAGTTTCCATACTTGTTTGCATTGCACACGACCTGATGTCGCTTTCGAACCCTCATAGCTCCACCTGAAGTTGAAAAATCGCAACCTTTCGAGTCCAACGCACCTAGCGAGATCAAATTTCGCTTCAAACTAGGAACGTGTCGCACACCCGTGAGTGTCCTCACGACCCCATCGTGCATCTGGATCTTTATTGTGCCAACTCCCATAACCTTGCACGCCGTCTTGTTCCTCATCAGAGCTTTTCCACCTTTGATCTCCTTATAAGTAGCAAAAGACTCCTCCGAGCGGACGTGAAAGGAACACGACGAATCGAGTACCCATGCATCATTCAAAATTTTCGCACCTCCGGTCACCGCATACAGCACATCAGAATCGATCATCCCCGACTCTGCCGCTTGCACCGTCGCTGTTATCTCCTCGTCCTAATTCATGACAGTTTTCTCCTTTTGTCACTTCGTCTCCTTTAAATCATTCTGAAGTTTCCGACAATTGCACTTAATATGCCCTTTCGTATGATAGTAGAAGCACCTCACCTCGGATAGCGGCTTCTCGACCTCTGATCATCAATGTTGTCGCCTCCTTCTTCGCTCTTACCACCAGAGCTATATCTCGGCTCTGTATGCCGGACTCTTGAGTCATCTTACATATCTCATTCGAGAGAAGCACTGTCGTGACCGCCTCCACGCTTATGGTCTCCTTGCCATAAAGTAATGTAGTTACCAGATACTCATATGTCATCGGTAGTGAAGATAGAAAACTTAGCACCTTGTCCTCGTCATCCAGATTGACTCCTATTGTAAGGTGTCGAACTTCTGTATTTATGAAGTTGCGGTGGAATTTAATATACTGGATTTTAATATAAAGGTGAAAATAAATAAAAATTGTCACGCCCCGAGACCGCTAACAATTTGGTCCGGTCCGGGCGCGTCAAACAAACGCTGAACGGACAGGACCTCCCCTGTCCGCACAAGGCTAACCAACTGATCATGTATAAGAATTTAACCAGGAATCAATTCATAAATACACGATCACAAGGAACACCACCAGTGCTAACAACTAAGAGCAAGATACAAGTATGAAACATACAAGTAGATAAAGAGAGAAAGTTCTATCTATTACATCCATTCAACTTAATACATTTAAGTCCATCTTTTACATTCTTCTAAAATATAAATACAAGCACTCAAACCTCACCCTATACAACATCTACTCTCAAGCATAAATACAAGGTAGAGCTAGTGCAAAAAGGTAGGTAGCTAATGCAACTAGGGTGCTAGGCCCTTACCGCGATCCTCGCGCTCGCCCGGGACGTCGAACTCAGACCTGAAAAGAGTGGAGTGAGAACTATCTTCCATAGTTCCAAGTGGGTTCGGCCACCGACTCCGCCGGTCTCCCCACTAGGTCCAAGTGGGCATAGGTAGATAAACAGATAGATAGGTATGGAAAGCTGTAATAACAGATAGCAAGCTACGCTACCGTGCCCGAATCATGTATATAATGGATGCATGCACAATGAAATAGATAATCAACTAGCTCTTCGTATGTCCAAGAAGTAAAGCTATTTACTGTTCATTGATCTCGTGGCTCATTCAAGGATCCGCCTACTACTCACATAGTCGTCTCGATACTACGAATCCGAGACCGTCTGCGAGACCCCACATAGGCTATCCCTCGGGACCCCAAATAGGCTATCCCTATCCCACGGGACCCCACATAGGCTATCCCTCGTGACCGACTCCGGAGCGCACTACCTGTGTGGAGCGACCACCACAAGTCGGGAACAGACAATGAGTATGATCTAATTCTCCCACCTCACGGGTGCCCTATCCGCTAAGGTTACTATCACCGTAGTCAATGGGTTTCATATACGCTACAACCCACACATGCCACTCGTTCTTTGGTTATTAACAACTAGATGCTACTCGTTCTTTTGTTTAATAACAACTAGATGCCACTCGTTCTTTATTTCAGCTATTGCATCATTCTTTCATTGCTGCACTATAGGATTACAAGTCTCGACCCAATCCTCATCAATCCCCTATATCCAGCAACTAATGCATAATATGATATCAGCTAGGAAAGTAGAAGGAATGGTAATGCACGCTATCCTATAATGCATGTGAACACAGGATGCAAGATCTTGAAATACTAAGACATAAAAGGGAGCCCGATTGCTTCAGGATGGACACCACCCACCTCTTGGTGATGCCGCGACGGTAGAAGACTCGACGCTGCGGTCCTTGCACGTCGCTTCAACTCCTCGGGGCGAAGCAAGCCCTTAAGTACTCGTTTTGGCGATAACTCCGCACTCGCTCGTCGGATTAACGAACCGTCTTCGCCGACGCGTTCTGAGACCTAGCAATTTGGTTTATGACCTATTAAAATAGATCAAAACCCTATATTTCCAAAAATCCCGAATCCGTGCCCTAGGTTAGCAACGATGAGGAAATCCGTGGTGCGAGCTTCAATTGCGAGCCCAAACCATCTATTTATCTCCTCTAGGTTCCATTCGAACCATTTCCAAGCCATAAAACCCAATCTCAAGAAATCCACCATGGATGGATTTGAGGTTTACCTCTAAACCAAGCTCCAAGCTTACTCTAGCTTGAAGGAGAGAGGGAAAGAGTGTGAGAGGGTGAGAGGGCAATGAGAGAAAGAGAGAGGTCCCCCAGCCTCTAATAAAAGCCATTTTGCAATTAGCCCCCTCAACTTTTCATCCTCTGAACCAGCCCTCACTGGGCATTTTCGCAGTGAGGGACCGGTCCCAGCTCGGGGAGACCGGTCCCCGAGAGCATTCCATCTCGGGCAGAGGGATTTCGCGTTTGGAAACCGGTCCTTGCCTAAGAGACCGATCCCCGGGAGACCGGTCCTTGTCCGAGAGACCGGTTCCCGAGAGTTAGGTTTTCGGGACTTAGCCAAATTTCGGCTATTCTCGCTGAGCTGACGTTCGGGGACCGGTCCTTCACCGCCAGGGACCGGTCTCATCAAGGACCCCCGGAGCCTAGCCTGATGGGACCGGTCCCTTCCTGCCAGGGACCGGTCCCCGAGAGCATTTCTGCTCCAGTGCAGATTTTGCACTGGTGCTCCCGTGGACCTTTCCTTAATGCGCTTTAGGCATTATAATCCCCTTCGGACTTTCCGAAGCTTACATACTCGACGATCAGTTGATTCCAAAGGAAGTCTAATCCTCGGATTTGGAGGATTCACTTCCTTACAAAAATAGTATGAGATACTATTTTATTGGGTTTAGAGAAGTGAGATATAGATTGGAAACGAACTGTGCTCGAATCGGAGCGAAAACAGAAGATTTAGAATTTTCGGGTGATCCGCGTATGGAGACCGATGGGCTTCCTGCAAAATCAGCTCGCGAAGCTCTTCATTCTCAGGCACGCACCACCGGTTTCGTAACCGAAGCGCACCACCGGCGTCCACACTGAAGTCGCCACCTCGACCTTCCTCGATATTACGCCGCACCTTTTGGAGACTCGGATCCGCAGGTTGCAATTTCTTGATCCTTTCCAATAAGGTCGGTTGAAAACGAGCGCCATCAACTGAGTCGGGACCTCGGGAGCAACTACTTCAGGGTCCAATCGCTCCATATCCAGCCATTGGGGTGTTTGCCGGGTAACATCAAAAGACGATGATCTTCTTCTTCTTCTTTGTCTTCTCCTTCCTCTTCTTCTTCTTTTCCTTTCTTTTCTTCGTCTCCTTCTTCTTCTCCTTCTTTTCTTTCTAGAGAGAGAGAGAGGGAAAGAGTGTGAGAGGGTGAGAGGGCAATGAGAGAAAGAGAGAGGTCCCCCAGCATCTAATAAAGGCTATTTTGCAATTAGCCTCCTTAACTTTTCATCCTCTGAACCAGCCCTCACTGGGCATTTTCGCAGTGAGGAACCGGTCCCAGCTCGGGGAGACCGGTCCCCGAGAGCATTCCATCTCGGGCAGAGGGATTTCGCCTTCGGGAACCGGTCCTTGCATGAGAGACCGGTCCCCGGGAGACCGGTCCTTGTTCGAGAGACCGGTTCCCGAGAGTTAGGTTTTCGGGACTTAGCCAAATTTCGGCTATTCTCGCTGAGCTGACGTTCGGGGACCGGTCCTTCACCGCCAGGGACCGGTCTCATCAAGGACCCCCGCAGCCCAGCCTGATGGGACCGGTCCCTCTCTGCCAAGGACCGGTCCCCGAGAGCATTTCTGCTCCAGTGCAGATTTTGCACTGGTGCTCCCGTGGACCTTTCCTTAATGCGCTTTAGGCATTATAATCCCCTTCGGACTTTCCGAAGCTTACACACTCGACGATCAGTCGATTCCAAAGGAAGTCTAATCCTCGGATTTCGAGGATTCACTTTCTTACAAAAATAGTATGAGATACTATTTTATTGGGTTTAGAGAAGTAGGATATAGATTGGAGACGAACTGTGCTGGAATCGGAGCGAAAACAGAAGATTTAGAATTTTCTGTAAGAAACGGGACAGATAAATTAGTAGAAAATGCACAGTGTCAGAAAATTATGAAAACTGGAGGATATGTCAGAAATATTTTTATGAGGTTAGATTTAAAGTTTCATACCATTCTGACACCCGTAGAGTGAGAAATAAAATCCGACAGTCATCTGATAAAGATTACAGTTCGGTACAGCTTTCGGTGACCAAGCGGGGTCGAAACTGAAAACTTATGATATATTCTTACTTAGTACGTTAAACCGAGCCTGCTGTTAAATTTGAGTGCAAATGGACGTTCAGAAGGGCTCCAACGACTCCGAACTGCTAAACTGCTGCCCGAGGTGAATAGTGTAATAGTTGAGGGGCTGATTTGTAAAAAGGGATTTAATCCCTTTTCTTCTTCTCCTCCTCAGCCGAATGTGCACACACACACGCCACACACACGCAAGGAGGAGGAGGAAGAGAACTCTCCCTTTCTCTCTCTAAATCTCTCCCAAAAAGAGGGTTTTGGTGGAGAAGGAAGCTTCGAGGAAAGTCATCTTCTTCATCTTCCTCATTAGCCATTGGAGAGCAAGCTTTGAAGGTAAGCTCCAAAACCCTTTAATGGTATCTCTTTGTAGTTTGGGTTTTAAGCTTCAAGAATGGATTTAGAGCTATTCTAGCATGCTAAAGAAATGATTGTTGCTTAAATTATGGATAATTTAATGATTTCTTACCTAGTTGTAAACCTAGGGCTTGAAATGAGCTTTTTGAACCCTCTCATGGTAGATCTTTAAAGCTTCATTTATAATCCATAGAAATGGTTTATTTGGAATCTTAGCATGCTAAATAGAGGATAAATGCTAGAATCTAGGATCAATTTAGTTAATTCTTGCAATAGATGAAACCTAGGGTTCAAAATGCAATTTTTGGAAATATGAGGGTTTGATCTCAATTGACCCTCTGTAAACCTAATTGATAGGTCACTGAATGCGTTGGAAGTGATGGTTCGTCGATTAGTTGAGCGGGAGCGACGTTCCGGCTAAAACAAGTGTTGTAGGCTCGTGTTGACCCGGGGAGCCGAGGCAGCTCCCATAAATAGTGAGATCGGATTTCGAGCATCATAACGAAGAACCGAAGACCCTTAATTTTCGGATCGTGAATCGGAGGTCGTAAGGTGGTTGCGCGTGGATTGGGTCGAGCCGTGCGGCATGCGCCGCGAGAGGCCAATTGCAAGTGACGACGAGCAATCGGAATGCTATAAAAGGTGGGTGGTGACCATCCCGAAGTAGTTGAACTGCTCCCTATGTTTAAGTTATATATTGATCAATTTGCATATCGATGTCTTGCATTGTAGGGTGATAATTGATGGTTGGTTCTATATATGTATTGCATGCTTCTTGGTAAAGTAATGCATTTGGCTTAGCAATTGTATCTAGCATGCTTGAGGTTTATATATATATGATGTGAAACCCTATAATGAGATGATAAGTATGGATGAGAACTTTGTAATGCATTGGTTATTGTATTGGAAACTCTAATCGTCATTGATCAAGTTGCATATTGTGATATTGTATTATAGGGTGCTAGATGGTATTGTTACATGTTATGTCATGCTAGTGGTAATGTAGTGTTAATGGTTTAATACTTGTACCTAGTATGCATGGGATTGAGACATAGTGTTGTGAAACCCTATAATGGCATGATCAATGTGGATTAAACTCTAGTTAGATGACAACCTAGTGAACATGTGCAAGTACAGTATTGAGAACCTTAAACTGTGACGAGTGGCATCTAGTTAACAATGAACACAGAACGAGTGGCATCCAGTTAACATTAAACATGAGAACCTTAGTGTAGTCGAAGCACTATAGATTGAGTACTAGAATACCTGATTCTATGATGACATCAACCTTAGTTGGTAGGATGTTCCCAGTTCATGAGATTGGATCGAGCTCACACAGCCTGTCTGCGCCTGGGTGGTCGCTCCACCCAGGTAGTGCACTCCGGAGATTGTCACTCGAGGGGGGCCATCGTAGTTGCCCTTGGACCATCGTAGCTGTCCGCAGGCAGTCTCGGGGGTAGTCATGCAGTTAGACTCCTCCCCTATGAGCTTACACACGTGAGACTGAGAGCGAACCTCTGTTTAGCCGAGAGATTGGGTGATCTAATGAATAACTTCATTATCGAACATAGTAGACTAGCAGTCAGCCTTTACTATGATTATCATGCATGCATTACATTGGATTGAGGCATAGTTAGATATTTACATTCGTACTTGTTATCATTACAGTAGATGCTTTCAATTATACCTATCTATCTATCTATTGTCTCTCTATGCCTCCTTAGACCTAGTGGGGAGATCGGCGGAGTCGGCGGCCGAACCCACTGGGAACTATGGAAGATAGTTCTCACCCCCATTTTATTACAGGGCCAAGTTCGAGTGTGCCAGCGGAGGATTGCGCTAAGGGCATAGCACCCTAGAGATGGAAGTAGTTTACTTTCCTATTTTGCATTAGAGTTACCCTATATGTGTATTGAGAGTAGATGATGTATAGGGTGTGAGATATTTTGGGATGAATGTAAACTAAAGTTTATACTTTGGAAGATGTAAGCTTTATATTATGTTTTGGAAGCTCAATGTATAATCAAGTTGTAATATAATGGTTGAATGAATGTAATAGGTAGAATGTATCTCTCTTTTATTCACTTGTATGTTGGTTACTCGTGATGCTTGCTCTTGATTGTTTAGCACTATTTGTGCTCTTGCTATCGTTGTATGATCATGTATGTAATCAAGTGTATTTCCTGTGAACTTGTGTACATGATCTCGTTGTTTAGCCTTGGGCGGACAGGAGAGGTGCTGTCCGTTCGGCGTCCGTTTGCCGCGCCCGAACCGGACCAAATTGGTAGCGGTCTCGGGGCGGGGGCGTGACACTTATGCTGATCAACTGGGCTACCACCTTGTTGAACTTGTTCAGATGCTCATGTAGGCTTATCGTTTCCTATATCCTCAGCGTAAATAATCGCTGCTTCAAATACAACATGTTCGTAAGGATTTTGTCATGTATAAATCTAATTTCTTCCAAAATGTCAATCTTCTACAAGGATCGGTAATCCGGCCAGTGCTTTGGCATCGATCTCTCCCAAGATCGGTAACCTTAAGCTCTAATACCAATTGTTGGAAATCTGGTTCTTGCGTTGATACTAGATCTTGAGAATCCGTAATCCGCTCTGATACTGACTGCTATTAATCCAGTATTAGTTGTTGGAATTTTGCAACGGAAGCGTCAAATCGAATTTTTGCCATAAACCCGTCTCCTCAGTAAAAACTGATACAATTATAAAAGAGAGAAACCAAAACAAAAAATATGCGGATAAAATAAGATTCATTAAATAAGATATTACATTTGACTCCTCTTCTGCAACAGAATAACTTTAAACCCGAGCCCTCTTTTTAAATCTCTCCCACTTTTCTCTCGTCTTATATGAATCTAAACGGCTACTCTCTTTTTTTATCACATGCACTCGTGCACTAGGTGCATACAACTCATGGCCAAGCTGCTCTTTGGTATGGTCCACCAATGGCTTCAAGACACCTCACCGTACCCTCCTAGATTCAATCTACCTGTACTCTCTCTAGATTGAACTTCAACTTTGGATACATAGGTAACCAACTGTCCCTAGAGCAAGTGGCAAAGGGCTTGGTGGTTGGTACCCGAGGTTTCAAGTTCGAATCCTAATTGATTCACATTTCTGGCTAAGTTTATTTCTAAATGAAATAAATGAAGTGGGTAGCGTGCTACCTATTTCTCAAAAAAAAAGAAATTTCATATTACAAGTAGACAAATTGCATTAATTTAATTTGTCCATTCACAAGTATACAAACTTTTTTTTAGATAAATTTAGATGTGCATCAAGATCTCCGCAAGCTTCAGCTTCGAGATGCTCACCTCTGTGATGCACATAATTATTATTGGAAAAACTTCAAAAACCCCCCTGTGGTTTTGTAGTTTCTGACTTTGTCCCTCTGTGGTTTAAAATGTATCAATTTGCCTTTCTGTGATTTCTTTTTTCTCTTTTTCTTATCAATTTTATTATTTTTTTTCTTAAATCAGTGATAAAGTTAAAATTAAAGAGTATTAAAATAAATATTTGATAAATCTAGATGAGTATTTAAAGTTTTTTGTATATAAATTAATGAAATATTAACGAAAAAACTACCGAAAAGATAAAAACGAAACCACAGGAGGGCAATTTGATACATTTTAAACCACAGGAGGGCATAAACCACGGGGTTTTTTTTGAAGTTTTCCCATTATTATTCCCATTTTGTCAAAGCTCATTCGTAAATTTGATTAATAGTTTATTTATATAATATGATTTCGTAGCTTGTCAGTCGTGAATTTACTAAATTCTATAACATCGTGGACGTATTTATCAACTTACGTACGAGGGTTAATTCTCTTTTCTTCGACTAACTCATCAGAGATGTACTAAATAAGATGCATGTTACGATGTCCACTTTTATATACACTTTTATATACAAATGTTATGCCATGCATGGAGATTTATATTGTAAATATTAAACTTATTTTCCTATCTAACCACAAGAAATATTAAAACTAATTAACCATAAGTGGATCGATCAATTAATATAGAATGATTTATGATTTTTGGTATACTCCAACTCATCTAGTTAGTTAGTAGGCCTCCAATCACAACACTATTCATCTCTTGCCAATTAGGTCATAACCTTCTTAATTAATTGTTTTGTAATGCAAAATTAAGCACAAATATCAAAGTTTTAAACAAGTATATATATAAAGCTCAATTAGGTTATATCTAGTAATCGTTAGTTAGGGCCTAATTATACTTTATTAATCTCTAAAATATGCCGACGGTTAGGTGTAAGATGATCGTCAATGATGTCAGAAAAAGTTTTAGATTAACTGCTAATAATGGAAAGGTTAGGTTTAAGAAGATTGATTTGTGTTAAACAAGTACTAATGTAGGTAAAGCATTGGTCTCAAGTCCCATTAAAGTAGAGCCAAGTTAAAAGGATTGATCGAATCGAGTACGAAGCACAGTCACAATGTTCCTCATGCATTTATTAAAAAGTTCATTAATGATTTATGATTGTTTAGTTGTTCATATTTTCTCTGAATCATCCACTAGCATATTAATAGAGCTATATATATCCATATTTTAGGAAATAATCAAAGTTTAGGAACTTATTAAAGTTTCTTTGGTAACAAAAAATTTGAGATATCGTACGTTGTTATCATATATCATAAAATAAAAATGTATAAAATTTATTTGAACTAATGATCATTTTCATTTGACCGCTTAATCTTTTTCAAAATTTTAAATTTAGTATCCAGTCTTTTATTTTATTTTTTTACTTAGTCATTCGGTGCCTGTTTCGATACAAATTTAAACTGATTACTTACTTTAATAAATTTATAGTGAAATAAATTACATAAAATATACTAATAAATGTATAACGATAAATAATATATTTAAAATTTGAAGTTAAAAGGTCATTAGCTGGTTCAAATTAACTAAATTAAAAGAATAAATAGCAAAATCAAAATTTTTAAAGAATGATTAGTTAATTCAAGTAAAATAACAGTTGAGATAAGCCCTATATATTTTTACCTAAATAATGATAATAAACATGTTGGGTCACTTTCATGATTAAGAACCCTATGAGGAAGTAATGGACCAACTGGATCTGACATGCAGGTGAGGCTTTAAAGCTTTACTTGGTAGGGGGTTTGAATCAAGAAGCAAATACCTATTCCATAAAAGTATATATGATTTTTCTATTTCATTCTGGCACGTGTGTGTTTATAGCTAAGCTACTGTACTTTCAAAAATATGAAGGTTTCTGTACTTCTAAATAATTTTTGATGATATTTTATTCGNTATCTCCTATCTCCAATAGATTTAAATATTTATCCTAATTTAGTTAGATTTATACTCTAATTAATATTTAAATCTTAATTTATCTCCAATAGATTGAAATATTAATTCTTATCTAAATAAAATATCAACTACAAATCTAACCAAATCCTAACAGATTCTAAGAGGCAGAGTCCTAACGGTCGACAACTTAGAAAAGCGAGGTAAGGGGACCATAATTGTAGGCTGTGTAGCATCGACTCGGAATCCGTTGATCACATTTTTGTTGATTGTGAGACCTCTAAGCTTTTATTAGAATGATCACCTTTTTGTTGATTGCGAGACCTCTAAGCTTTTATTAGAATGATCACCTTTTTGTTGATTGCAAGACCTCTAAGCTTTTATTAGAATGCCTTTTGCTAAATAACAGTTGCATTCGTAGAAGCACCACTGTTGGTCAGCTTTGGGAAGAGAGTAGTAGGAAGGCTGCATCCTTAAGAAAGCAGGAGCTTACAACAATTATTGCTACTTGGGAGGTAATTTGGCTGGAACGTAACAAGAGAATTTTTCAAAACAAGAAAGCGGACTTGGGTCGACTTCTTTGCGAGATTAGATCTCTCAAGAGCCTTTGGTCACTTTAATTTTTTTCTTTTTTTCCTTTTTTTATTTCTCTCTCTCTTTCTCTCTCAAGAGGCCTAGCGGTCTCAACTTTTTGTAGCTAAATTTATTTTTTCGATGAATGAAGTGGTAGCATGCTACCTTCCTAAAAAAAAAAGTTATTGCAAGAAAAAGCTATATTAATTGAATTAGAGAACATTTACATACTGATTACCTTACACCAGTCATCGTACTATTTTTTTGTCATAAGAAATTATCTTTTATTTATCATCCCAAGCTATCCCGTTTTTAATAAAATCTTAGATATTGCTGAATATTTCAATTTAAAGTATTTAACCCTTGACTTAATATGTGGATTGACCTTCAAACCACAGCCCGATAATTTTTCTTCAACCATTTTTGCTAATTTACCAAAGTAACTAGTTCGAAAGTCATTTTCTCCTTTCCACTTAGGATCAGTAGAGAACTCTTATAAACATTGCACTACAAGGACTTTTTTCAAAATAATCCTATAAAATTTTCTATTTGGATAAATAACCCTATAAAGAAAATAATAGGAAAACTAACCCTTATTTTGCCATGTAGGAGCCACGGTAGAATTTTCTCTTAAAGACAGTGAATCGTTTATCGTCTTCGCCTTCATGAAGGCGGTAAATGGTTCACCAACTTTATAATTTCCTACAAAAGTGGTGAATCATTCACCATCATTCTCCCTTTTTTTTTTTTTTTCTATTTTTCATATAATACTAACAACCACATAAAATTTTCAACAAACCACACACAATTTTAAGAACCAAAAAAATTCTAATAATTTATCCATACAATTTTACCAATCAATCCACATATAACCCTAACAACCTCACTTTTTTTATTTCCTATATATAATCCTAATAACCATATAAAAATTTCAACAAATTACATATAATCTTAACAAACTAAAAAATCCTAACAAACAATCTTCAAGAAGGCGGCGAATGATTCACCGCCGTTGTGAAAATTAAAAAGACGGTGAATTATTTACCGCCTTTATGAAGGCGGTAAACGATTTACCGTTTTTAAGAGAAAATTTGACTATAGCTCCTGCATGGAAAAAGGAGAGTTATTTAGCCAAATATGTTTTTAGTAAGGTTATTTAGCCAATTACAATATTTTCTAGGGTTATTTGGAAAAAAAGTCCACACTAAAACCTCATATTCTATATCTTTCCATGTTCCTTTTTTTTTTAACTCTAACCCGATTTACTTGGTTACTTTCGGAAAAGTCCATCTTATGAGAGAATAAGAAAATATTGATTCATTTCATTAAAAAAAAAAACTAATCCACACAAAACAATCAAAATACAAAATAATTTCGTTAGGCTTGGGTTGAGCTAAAACGGCAACGGTAAATTGCGGGACTTGGTTTCTCGCTTCTTAATGTCGAAACGAGGTGGGTGGTGCTATTTGGAATGGTTGGATTTCTCTCTATGTCTAATTCCCTTTTGTTGAGCATATATACATGTATTATTTGTGCATGGTAAGGTTCAAGTATTTCTTGTTATAAAAACTTGCATGCTTCTTATGATGTATATATAAATAATTGTGATACTAACTTGGAACTTAGGATGCATGAAATTAGTGACACATGAACCCTAGTGACATGTTGAACTAGTAGAGGAAAAACTAGTGGATTGGACATAGAAAATATTGTGGACATTGAATTAAATGACACATTGGTTGTCATTGTGATATTGAATGTGAACCTTGTGATAGACATGGATTGGACATAGAAAATATTGTGGACATTGAATTAAATGACGCATTGGTTGTCATTGTGATATTGAATGTGAACCTTGTGATAGAACATGGATTGGGCATAATGTATTGTGCATGAAAGGGTTATGGCATAAATTGAGAAAGCCTCAAGTATGAATAAGAAATTCGGTCATGGCATTGTGGCATGACATTGAGTTACCATATCATTATGAAGCATTGGATAGTTGCTTGTGTTCACATTGTGTGGTGTTTGTATATCCCATTGATGCACGCTACATGAGTTGGGTAAATTCTCGAGTGTATGTGGAAAAGATTAGGTCAATGCATTTGTAGCGTGGCATCTAGTACTATAATGTTATTGAGCATGCGAGGGATTGAAATAGATCTCCTGGACCATGCTAGGGATTGGTAGATCCCCGAGTATTGTTATCCCTAGTTGGTAGGGTATCCTCAAGTTTAGAGGATTGGATCGTACTCACTTAGTCTGTTCTTTTAGCTTGGTGGTAGTCGCTCCACCCAAGTAGTGGACTCCGGAGTCGTCACAAATTGGGTTAACGTACCAGCAGATGGTCCCGGGTGAGTATAGCGCAGAGTCTCCTCACTTATGGGATTTGGTTGTGAGTTGGGCTTAACCTTCGTAGCCGGTATGATTGGGTCAAAGAGAAAATAGACAGTTGATTGACCATATTGTACCCTATGCTACTTGTATTTTTGCATCTCATGTAGAGAGTGAGTATAGTGAGATCATGATATTCTTGTGAGTTGGACTTGGTCTTGTGAGAAGCCTCGATTGGGTCAAGAATTAATTGGGTCAAGTGTGTGTGAGGGACACCGTTGAAGATATAAGACCATGACATTCATTCCTTATTGTAAGGCATAGTTGTAGTCATTGTTGCATGTTGCATGTTTAGTAGTGGTAGACTACATGTTCAGTTACTTATATATTGCATTACTATCTCCTTTCATATTACTATGCCTTATTGGATCTAGTGGGAAAGTCGGCGAGGTCGACGGCCGAACCCACTAGGAACTTCTTTTAGTTCTCACCCCTCGTTGTTGCAGAGCCACCATTCGCGGAGCGGCACCTGATCGAGGCGTGGGCATTGCATCCTAGATAGCAGGGTCACCCAGTTTAGATCGCCCTATGTATAAGCAAGAATGTAAATGTAATTTGGAAAGAAAATGTATTAAAGAGCGAAAGTTGTAATTGTGTCTTGGAAAGAGATTCATGTATGTAAAGTGAGAAAATGCATGTAAAACTGTGATTGTACCAATGTTGTAATAGTTAGAATTTACTTTCACTTGCTCCTGCTGCTTGCCCTCGTGCAAGCCATGTATATTGAAATTTTCCTGGGCAATTCTTTCTTTATACATGCTTATGTTGTTATGATTGAGCCTTGGATGGACAGGGGAGGCTCTGTCCATTCGGCGTCTGTGTACGTGCCTGAACCGACCAAAGTGGCCGTCCCGGGGCGTGACAGTACTGGTACCTGGGGAAGAGTACCGGTACCCGAGTGAGATTGCAGAACTCGGTGTTCTCGGGTTTGCGCATGTCTGATGCTGAGTACCGGTACCTATTGTCGAGTACTGGTATCGAGCTTGGGTACCGGTACTGCATCAGGGTGGTACCGGTACCCAGTGTGCGAGACTGTGTGTTGAGGGGCCGAGTACCGGTATTTAAGCTGAGTACCGGTACTCCAGGTGGAAAGGTGAGTTGGTGAGGGGTAGTTTGGTCCTTTTGATGGTGTCATTCATCCCAACCACCCTCAGTGTCATGCCCCGAGCCCGCCTATTTGGTAGGATTCGTGCACGCCGACAGACCGCCGAACGGACAGAGTCTCCTCTGTACGTCCTAGGCGTCGCAATCAATACAATTCACGATGTTCCAACTAGGAACAGAAATCAAGCATAGATTGTATAAGGAAGGATCAAAAACATAAATCTACTTGCTATTACAAGTATTCACACTAGATACATTTTTACATCACAATTCTCTTTTACAATCAACTTTCAAATACAATCAAGATCTTAGAATTTATTACAACTTGTTCCTTTTCTTTTTCCTCTACCCCTAGGCTATGCCGACTCGGGGTACTGTTATCTCTGATCTCTGGCGCTATCTACGGAGCTACGCCCTTGCCTTGCGCCGCCGCGGCACTCACGTGTGAACCTGTAACACCCCAAAATAACGTGGGGTGAGAACCAACTCCATGGTTCCCAGTGGGTACGGCCACCCAAGGGAAAAGCTCGACCANGTGAACCTGTAACACCCCAAAATAACGTGGGGTGAGAACCAACTCCATGGTTCCCAGTGGGTACGGCCACCCAAGGGAAAAGCTCGACCAATAGGTTCAAGGAGGCACTGCAATCATGTTAGTCCAAAAAACATCTACCGATATATATATCATCAAGTTATGATGCAATTAACAGATAACATGCCTCACAATATGCAATATGAACATTATGCAATTCCTGTAACTCATGCAAGTAGATTAGTTAATTCTACTCATTATTCTTAATCATTCTTTACTCTTAGCCATTCTTTATCGCTAATCGTTCTTTTTCATATTAGCTGTCCTTTAGCATTTGCTATTCTATAACATTAGCCATTTTTTACTATTTCTTAGCCAACTATGCCACTCGACTCGGTTTTGAGTCAATCAACTGCGGATAATTCACTCTCTATCCGGCTCGAGGTGAAGAAACTCTCACATACACCTCAGCCTTCAATCCACAAACCACATCGCCCAACGGGTCGCCCAGAGCCGCGTACACCAGTGGTCAGGAATTTTTTCGGTGGGAGGGGAATATACCACACGCACCCGCGGCCCAAGACCCCCGATAGGGGGGGAAAATGCCACACGCACCCTAGCGAACCAAGATTCTTGCTTAATCTCAAGCCTCGCAGTTCTCCTGGTGGGAGGGGAATATGCCACACGCACCCGTGGCCAAGAATAGACGAGCTCAAATGCTGCACTAGCAGCCACTGCACTCGCAGCCGGGATTCTGGAATCCACTTTCACAACTCTAGGGTTGGTCTCACCCTATAGTATCGAACTATCTAGGTTCAAGCCTTTCCTCAACCTAAGTTTAATACATTAGGTCCAGTACCATTATGTTCATAGCCTAGGTTTACTAACACTAGGTCCAATGTTCTTTACTACCTAGGTTCATTAACACTAGGTGCAATGTCACTATATTCCTAACCTAGGTTCATTAGCACTAAGTCCAATTTTATTTACATCCTAGGTCCACTCGACTCTAGGTTCAATGTCACTATATTCATAATCTAGGTTTACTTGACTCTAGGTTTGATTCTTAATCTATGTTCAATGACACTAGGTTTCATGCCACTCACCTAGGTTTATTTAACTCTAGGTTCATTGCCACTCGTGATTCACCTATGTTTATTTACACTAGGTTTCAATGCTACTCATGATACTTGTCGAGTTCCCTATTACACTTAGTGTTCATCAACGTAGTTCACACTCATATGCCTCTAGCACATTCTCACAATGCCAGCATGCATCTTATCTAACATAATTTAATTTACAATAAATCAACATGCATGTTTGTCTAACATGATCTCATAATGCTAAAGTGCATCTACCATCTAACGCATGCTATATCATGTCATTATGCATATTCTTTTCCAACTAGCATATATTTCATCATATATTAACATGCATATTCTATTTATATGCTCTAACACATTTATGATGCCAACATGCACATACTCTCTAGCAATATCTCATCCTGCTCACATGCATATATTTTCATCCAAGGTAGCTATTACATAGTATCTCATGCATTCACCCTAAGCATTCATCTATACAATCAACTACCATTACACATATATATGCATCAACGAGAATTCATTACTCTTAGACATAACGGCGACCTAGTCGCTTCGGTGAGCACAACCCACCTTGTAGTCACTTGCAATCGGCCTCCCGCGACACCGTGACCCGGTTCGGCCCGAACTCTCGCGCGACCACCCGAACGGCCACCGATCCACAGTCTAAAAATTAAGGGTCTATAACTTGATGCCACGATGCTCCGGATCCATTTTCATAATTTTTGGACGCCGCCTCGGCCCTCCAGGCAGAAACGAAGCCGAAACGTTCGTTTCTTCAATATCTTCGCATAGGCTCGACGAATCGCCGAACCGACTTCGCCAACGCGTTCGTATACCTAGCAATTAGGTTTACATAGGGTTAATTTAGATCAAACCCAAACATTTTACAAAAACTCAATTTTTGAACCCTAACATGGTACTATTGCAATAAACCTTCAAATTGATTCATGATTCAAGCAAATAGCATGTTGTTATCACCTAGGGAGTCCTCTAAACCCATTCCTAGAGCATATAAATAAATCTCTAAAGATCTACCATTAGGGTTCATGAAGTTTACCTCAAGAGCTCACTCCAACACAAGGAAGAAGACGAAGAAGATGAAGCTCCACCTTCTTTGCTTCAATCTCCACTAAATCCTTCAAATTTTGGGAGAGATCTAGAGAGAGAAAGGGAGGCTCTCTCTCTCCCTCTCCTTGCGTGTGAGGGTGTGGTGTGGGTGTTGCTCGGTTGAAGGAGAAAGGAGAAAAACTCCTTTTGTTACACAATAGCCCCCTCAACAATACACTATTTACATTCAATTTTGCAGCTCCGGTACATATATTTTTCGCCTACCCTTTCGAAAGTCCGTTTGAGCTCAAATTTGGCAGTCATACTTGGTCTTACTTAACTTAACGAAAGAAATTTTAATCTTTCAATTTCGACTCTTTTTGGTCACTGAAAGCCCTACCGAACTGTAATATCTAGCAGATAACAGTCGGATTTTATTTTTTACTTTTTCGGTGTCAGAATGGCATGAAACTTTAAATCTAGCCTCATAAAAATAATTCTGATATATTCTGCAGTTTTCATAATTTTCTGACATTGTGCATTTTCTACTAAAATATCAGCCCCGTCTCTCACAGAAAATTCTAAATTTTCTATTGTCATTCCAATTTCAGCACAGGTCATTTCAGACTTACATTTTGCTTCTATCAGTCCAATAAAAAAAATAGTATCTCACACTATTTTTATTTATTTTTTTACTTTTATATCAAAATCCGCTATGTTACACTCAGCCTATATATATGCGTAGAGAGCTTCTGAGAGCAGGATTCTTCTTCTTTTTCCCTCTCTCTCTAGCTGGGGTACGCCGTTCGTTGGGTATGTGCGGATCGAGCTTGTCCGGATTCGACGTTTCTCCGGAGGACCGTTTGTGCGCGTCGGTGTCTCGGTTGAGCCGTTGGAGGTCGAGCGAGCGCGCGTGTTTCCTCCTATCGACTTCTTGTCGACGTTGGACGAGCGTTCGAGGTGGGTTAGAAATCATCAGATTTCCTTCTAAGTAATAGCTTTACCGGCATGTATTCTTGGCTTTGTTCATCATGGTTAGTGGCTCAAATTCGTGGATTTGCATGTTTTTTGACATCCGAATTTTGGAGCATTAATTAGTGATTTTAGATGATGTATACATGTTGAACTGGGATTTGACTTAGGAGAAAACTCGTTATACCTACACCGTTATTTTCTGAAAGTTACCAGATTTAGCTTCGGGAGCTTTGGTTTTCTTGTATCCCCGCTGTTAGTGTGTACTGGATACTCAGATTAGTGTGGGGTGAGTTTACGCTTGTGCTGGGCGGCCGAGCTCGTTTTATAGTAGTGTGTAGACTGTTTTGTACTATCGGGTGTCGTCGTGGTTGACGGTGGACCCAGATTTGCATCAGATTGTGCCAAGGGCACCTGATCTTTGGTTGGTAAACCAGTTAAACCTATTTGCATTGACTACAGCCTGTGAGAGCCTGATTGAGCTCGGTAGAGACACGCTTACATACTCGGTTGGGTCGCGCCCACGAATGCCGCTCCGGAGTGAGGCTTTGACTTGCGTTGATGTCGCAGCCATCCTGTTTTGGACCATTTACTTGGACCGGCCATTCCCGTGGGTGGTGTATATCATTTCTGTAGACTTGGTGGGTAGGCCGTTGAGGTCGGTGACTGTACCCACTGAGGACTACTATGTTTTGCAGTAGTTCTCACATTCTGTGGTTGACACCTTTTTGCAAACCCTTCGTCTGCGGCTGGTGCTGTTGTGGATTCGAACCGAGGCAAAGGAGTCGCGAGCTAGAGTCGTCCCTTTCCTGGTCGTTTGCTAGAGGAGCACCTGTCAGAGGTATTTTTTGGGTTTTATGTACATACTGTTTTGTCGTTGTTGTACTCGCTGGAGCGAGGAGGTATTGTAGACGATAGCCGGATGTATGTATAGTGACCCATTTTGTTTTTATATATGATGTTTTTGTTCTAAGCAGCTCTATAACACTTGAATTGTAGCTTTGTCGTGCTTATAGCGTTACAACTACGCTATCGTATACACTGGGAATTCTATAATATAACAGCGGGTTTGTGGCCTGCCCGAGGAACTGGGTAAATTCGAGGCGTGACAACGAACCTCCCTTAACCCGTGCGGGCAGTGGGTTACTCCGCTGCGGTCGGTACCGTCGCCTCCATACTCGGCCAACGTTGAGCCCCGGCCTCCACCCCCAACCGCACCTTACCCGTCGTACGCACGCTCGCTGCCGCGCCACGTTGGCTTTGCCCTAGCTCCCCTAGCGGTAAGCTTTTATTAAGCTATTTGTGCACTATTTTGGTTTGTTACTATTCCGTGACCGGGGCTAGTTCCGATCCCTTTCCGGAGTGTAAGCCGGTGTTGTGTCATGCTGATCCATAGTGCTCATCCTTATTTGGGTCAAACGAGCCTCGGATTGCGTGCAATTAGACATGTTTTTAGTTTCAGCGCGCAGGGTTCGTGAACTTCGGTCGCTCCCGGTGCTCCTCACATTGAGTTGGGTGTGCTCGAATGGTGAGCATGGCCTTCGGCAAATTTGAGACTCTGTCAGCCTATGTTCGGTCGACCCATCCCGTAATCGCCCTCGGTTCGATAGTACACGACTTAAAATCCGGTAAATCACATAAACATAAATGAGATTTTTATGGAATAGAAAGGGGCTTTGGTGCAATCGTCACTCCATGGGTGTGTGTGGACATGTACGTGTTGGGCGCGGTGACCTCTGGACTGATTGTCACGTCCTGATGCCCTTCGCAAAAATGAATAACCAATTTTCGGATACGTATTTTCGGTGAAATTCCGCTATGCGAAAGCAGTTCGGGTCGTATTTCATCGGCAAATGTTAGAATCCCTCAGTTTTGTCACTGAGCTTGTTGCTGTCACCATAGCCATCTCGAAGAGTTCGGAGATACGGTGTGAGGACGGAGGTTTCGTTGTCGAAATTACATTTCCGGGAATCAGGATCTGACACGATTATCAACGATAATGTTCAATGATGTGTGACCTAGTGTTTGCTGCCAAGACATACATAACGATGTGTTTTGTTGGCAGGGGTGACTCATGGCACTGAGTCGTGAGTCTCGGGCACACTTCGTAGGTTCCTGGTCGGAGTCCCGGTCGATTTTCGGGACTCCCGGCGCAGTTACGCGCTATATCGGTTTGGTAACCGATTCCTCCCAGTGGGATTAATTTGTTGGGGTTTGTGGGATTTACGTATTTCTTGTATGTGGGTTAGATACTAAACCGAGATGGACCCTCCGTACGTCTGCCGTTTACGGATTTTTCACAATCGGGAGACGGCGCGGTTATTCATACAGGGGGTACTCTCGACCCAGCAGTAGGTCTAAGTTGGTGGCACGCCCGTGATATTCCTCTACCTTATCTCTTCGTATTGCAGTTGTTTAACTCATTGTTTGAGGCCTGACACATGTGCAACCTTTATAGTATTGTCTTATCTTAGTTTTTTCTATAACTTGTTTTTATGGGAGTCTAAGCAGACATTTGTTTGCACGCTCGTCCATTGTGCACACCCTTGTGACCATATCGGTCCGGTTCATCATGATATTCTATCGTTTCGAATAGCGCTATGAGGTTGTAACCCTAGGGTAGGATTGCTCGATAGTTGGCCAGAATAGAATGATTATAGAATATATGCTGATCCATGATTTTGAACATTTATGTGACCCTGATCGGTCGGCTCGTACTCTTGTTGCTTTGATGACTATGAAGTAATGTGTACCCTAAGGCTTTCGTTTTGGTTTGGATCATAACGAAGAACTTCAGTTTATATTACGCTGGGACTACGAGTAAATCGTATGCAGTTTCGTAGGAATATTCATGGAAATTTTTGTTTGGATAAAATTTGTGAGTCATAAGCTGAAACTAGAAACTAATTGTTTGGTATTTTTGGAATAAGAGAAAATAGTTAGTAGTTAATAATAGAAAATAATTATATTATCCCTATAATTAATTTTAAACTTTATCAATTTTAAATTCTAAATTTTAACTTTTAAATTTTAACATTAGAAATGTAAAATTTTAAATTTAATATCTCAAAATTTTAATTTTATATCAAATTTTAATTTCAGCTAAATTTAAATTTCAAAAATAAAATAACAAAATTTAAAAACTAAAAATATCAAACTTCAAATTAAAACTTCTAATCACAACATTTAAACGATTTTATTTATTATATAATTATAAAATTATAAAGTTTAAAATTCTATATTCTATATTAAAATAATATAATATCTCTCCTCCTCTTCCTATCTCTCTC
>NW_017890741.1:0-36965 GCF_001540865.1 Ananas comosus | reverse complement strand
TGCCCATGGAACTATAAATTATGATTCTCACGCCCTCTTTTTCTCGATGTTTTCAGAGCCTTCCACTCAGGGTGAGGCCAGGGACCGCGGAAGGGAGTTGCTTCGAGCTAGCTTCCTTCGAGACGATCGCTAGGTGGTCTACCTCTTGTTGTGTTTTATTTTGGGAGGTTAGAGTTCACAGTGTATTAGTGCCACCATTTTTGTATAGAGGCTGATACTGTATAACTTATGTTTACTTTCATGGGTTAGTTACGTTCTATTACTATCGGTGTAGATGTTAGAACCTTACTCGGTCTGATATCTTAGTTGTTAGTCTTTTCACTGCTTCTACTTGTTCTACTGCTTGTCTTTACTTCCGCTTTTATTGTAGGACGCCTTTATGTGTAGATAATAGGCGGTCTGGCACGCTACCGGGAGGGCCATCCGCGGTCCCGGGGCGTGACAACTACACTAAGTTCTCATATGCCACTCGTCATGGGTTAACATTAACTAGATGCCACTCGTCATAGTTTAATGTTCTCGATACACTACTTGCACATATTCACTAGGTGGTCACTCAACTAGAGTCCAATCCACATTAATCATGCCATTATAGGGTTTCACAACACTATGTGCCAATCTCATGCATACTAGGTACAAGTATTAAACAATTAATACTACACTATCACTAGCATGCCATGACATGTAACAATTGCCATCTAGCACCCTATAATGCAATATCCCAATATGCAACTTGATCAACGTTAAGTAGAGTTTCTAGTACAATAACCAATCCAATACTAAGTTCAAGTTGTATGTGTTTCTATCACACTAGGTCCAATGCCACTTGTAAACTATGTCTTTAGATACAACATTAGGTTCCTCTTTCATTTAGCATCATAGGTTTACCAATGTCATTTCCCAATCCTTATGTCCATCACATTAAGTATCCATATCATAATACTATATTAATCATAGACATCATACAAGGAGTAGGAACGCATGTATTATCACCCTATAATGCATAACAATATACAATATGCTATAGGCCAATCGAATAAGCACTAAGGCATAGGAAGAAGCTCAGTTGCTTCGGAATGGACACCCCCCACCTTTTATCGCGTTTCGATTGCTCGTCGTCACTCGCAATCGGCCTCCCGCGACGCACGCCGCTCGGCTCGACCCAAACCACGCGCGACCACCGAACGACCTCCGATCTGCGATCCAGAAATTATAGGTCTTCGGTTTCTTGCTACGACACTCGAAATCCAACCCCGCGATTTATGGACGCCGCCTCGGCCCTCCAGGCGGAAACGAATGCCGGAAGGTCCGTTTCTTCAATATCTTCGCGTAGACTCGACGGATGCTCAAACCGAGTGCACGAACGCATTCGGGGACCTAGAAATGAGGTTTACGGACAGTTAATAAAGATCAAACCCAACTATTTATGAAAACCCCCTTTAGAACCCTAGATCTGCAACTATTGCAAAATACACCATTAGAGCTTTGGATTCAAGCTTTAATAAACTCCTTAGCATACTAGGGTTCCAATTAAATCCATTCTAGAGATCAAAATCCATAATCTAGAAGGTTACCATGGATGCTCTTAAGGAGCTTACCTCAAGCTAGCTCCACTTGGTCCAAGGGAGAAGATGAGGAGGATGAAGTCTTCTTCAAGCTTCTTCCTCTCCTTCTCCTTCTTCTTCTTCTCCTTCTCCTTCTCCTTCTTTTCTTTCTAGAGAGAGAGAGAGTGTTGTTTGGAGTTGAAATGTGAGGGAGAGAAGAGAGAAAGACCTAATTCCCCCTTCTATACACTGACCTCATGCCAAAATTGCATATAAACCCCTCAACTTCGCCTCTCTTACAACAGCCCAAAATGGGCATTTTCGCGTTCGGGGACCGGTCCTTGCGATGAGGGACCGGTCCCTAGAGACCGGTCCTTGGCTGAGAGACCGGTCCCCGAAGGTCCAGAACTCAGCCTCAAGGACTTAGCCAAATTTTCAGCATTTTCATCCGTTTTCGTCCGTTTTCGCTCGTTTGACCTCCGATTCTTTTCAAATCGAACCGAGACTCTCCAAATATGTTTTCAAGCATGTTTTCATTATCTTTTTATCCACGCTAATGCCGGATTTAGTCCACGGACCGACATAGCTTTTCGGGTCCCATTTTCGCGCCTACGCGCACCGAAACGCCCGAATGCTCCCGAACTTCACCGAACTTCACCAGGACGATTCAAATGGCTTTCCAACCAAATGCACACCGTAACTTCATAGTTTTAGAAGTCCGGTACCTTACAGTAGCACTATAGCATTGCTAAGTGTAAAGCGGGCCATGGATCACTCGTAGGGCTGGTGGCTCGCACTAGGTGCTTAGGAGCTGATAGTGGTACGTGACTCAGTAGAGTGTGTCGTGTAGAACGACGTTGGCAGGTATTGCTTGGGGACGACCCGTGCCTGGACCATTTGTGGACTGTGGAGCCTCGGCCCTTTAGGCAGGCACAGTCAGCTGTGAGTGACAGCGGCCTTGTACCTACAGGTAGGGCAGAGTTTTGGTCAGGACAGTAGTCCGAGCTTAGACCCGGGAGCGTGGAATGCCACGTATTGGATCATGAGATCGAGGATACACCGAGTGTGTTGTGAGCCAACCAAGAGCTTATAGTGGTTTGGGGTCGTGGTAGCTCCTGATTGGAGTGTGTGCAAATTCTCCAATGAGAATCTCGCCCAATGATAATTAGGTCTACGTCGTGAGCGAGAAACGCCGTACGCATTTGAGATAGGTTAGGCGGTAGACCTACGTAGGAGTGGTGGCTTTGGTCCACCTGTGGAAACCGAGGAGCGGTTCGACCGGTAACTCTATTAGTGAGGTTGGCGTGGATCACAAACGGAGTGTTCGTGTCAGATGATTGCGACGACGAAGTCAAATTGGCCACGGCACTTGAAGGAGAAGGTAAAGTGGTCTCTAGGAGACACTTGGGTGATGGAAGCCACGTGAGAATTGGAGCTTGAGGATAATGCTCTTTTGTGGATTGAGATTGGAGATGTGCCGAAGTGGGCCATCTTGCGATGGAGCAAGGATCCGGTGGGGATTGGAGCACTCACGATTGGTCGATGCCCCAACGATATTGCTTTTACGCGATGACGGTGATCGAATCAGAGTGTGATCCTTGGATGGATGGCAAATGTGACGAAGAGTCGTAAGTGAGTAATACGAACCCTTGGTGTAGCACACTCGACCTTTGCAAATTGCGAGGTTCGAATGTTTGGATGTATTTCGAACTTTTCCACACTTGGTAGAGGGTTGTAGAATGTTTTCCGACCTAAGAAGTTCGAAAACTGAAATTCTGGGCAAGTCCTGAGAGTTTTTACTCTCGGGGATCGGTCCCTGGAAGGAGAGACCGGTCCCCCAGTGAGCAGTGTTGCGGCAGCCCTGAGGCAACCGGTCCCTGGCGGGCAAGACCGGTCCCCGAGCGCGCCTTCGCAGTGAGAGACCGGTCCCGCGCAGGGAGAGACCGGTTCCCGAACGTTGGTTCTCCGGGTTCGCAGTGAGAGACCGGTCCCTGCTGGGGAGAGACCGGTCCCTTTGGGCGAAAACTGCCCAGTTCGGGCTGATGCAATTTTGGATTTTTGAGGGACCTAGCTGGATTTTGTTACAATAGAGGGTCTATATGACCCATCCCCGCTCTCTTCTTCTCATTTCCCTCCTCACACTCTCCCCACACCCTTGTTAGAGAGAGAAGGAGAAAGAGAAGAAGAAGGAGGAGAAGAAGGAGAATGAGAGGGTTTTGGTGGACTTGGAGCATTTCTTTGCCTCTTTTCCTCTTCCCACCTTGTTGATGCTTGAAGGCTTGCACTTGGAGCTTGCCAAGAGAAGATCTTCACCTTTGAGCTTGGATTGAAGCTTCTTAGAGATTGGTAGCCCTTTCTCTCCATCTAGACTTTAGATTTGAGGCTTTCTTTGTGTTGGAACCCTAGAATGAGGTTTAGGGTTGATTTTGGGGCTTTTTGATCTAGGGCTTTTGAGGCTAGATTGATTGGTTTAGAACCTTCCTTGGGCTTATATTGGAAGGGTGCTAGCTCTCTTTTGGAGCTTTGGAAGAGATTTCTTCTCTTGAGGGTATTTTGAGACTCGGGGACAACTTTGTTTGGCGAAACGAGGCCCTACGCGACGGTTCGGTGGGTTTGACCTAGCCTATATATGAGAAATTCTTACATATGGTTATATATGTTCCGTAAATGGGAAAAGTATGCATATTCATACTAAATGTATTTATTATGATTTTTAGAATGCTTAAAATGTATATGTTACATATGATGAAATTTTGGACCTCTATGTAGTAGAGAGTTGCTTGGGAGATCTATGGTTGCATTTAGCATTCTTTATGAGACTTGATTCCATGCTTCTATAGTGTAAATGAGTTCGGATTCATGCATTTAAACTTAAGTTTACTTGTGATATAAAAGATGACAAAATTGCCATTTAGAAGGTGTGTGAACTAGAGAGCTAATGTCATCAAGCGGCATCGAGCTCGGGACATGTGTGAACCTAGTGGATAGGGCCATTTAGGAATGTGGAACATGCTTAAACATTAAATGTCTAAGTGTCAAAAAGGGGCACTAGACCTAGAGAATGTTGGAACTTCATTTGTGACTTAGGACTAGATCTTCAAGATGCTAGTGACTATACCATGTTAGAGACATGAGGGTTGGACACTTGAGACTTGGACTATGCTTGCTTGCCATTTGTGCTCATTCGCACATGCTTGTGAGGGTCGCTCCCTACAAGCCGACACTCCGGAGTTAGCCTACGTGACCTATGTTCGCTCGTGCGATATTGAGAAGCAAACGGGGTCTGGTGGGACAGACACATTCCAAGAGTAAGGATGTTGGGCTACCACAGGCACTTAGGCGGCACAAGCTGGATGTCACGCCCCGCGACCGCCCGCCTATTTGGCCGGGTCGCGGCGCCGCCAACAGATCGCCGAACGGACAGGGTTTCCCCTGTACTGCGGACAGAGTCTCCCCTGTACGTTCAAGGCATAGCAATCAATACAAGTACAATGAGTTCCAACCAGGAACAGTATTCAAGCAAGATTGCAGAAGAAAGATATCAACAACATAACACATCCTATGTTATTACAAGCATTCACATTAGATTCATTTTACATCACAATTACATAATACATTCTTTTTAGCTTCCAAATACAATCTAGCTTTAACAATATTATTACAACTTGATCCTTTTCATTTTCTTACATCCCTAAGTAAGGCCGACTCAGGGTACCGCTATCTCTGGTCTCGGTGGTAGGGCGCTAACTATGGAGCTACGCCCTCGCCTCGCGCCGCCGCGCCGCTCACGTGCGAACCTGTAACACCCCAAAACCACGTGGGGTGAGAACCAACTCCATGGTTCCCAGTGGGTACGGCCACCCAAGGGAAAAGCTCGACCAATAGGTCCAAGGGAGGCAACTGCAAGTTAGTTCAATAAACAGATAGATATATATCTTTATTATGCAACTAATAAAACCATGCTTTGCCTCACGAATGCAATAATGCCATGCTATATGCGAATCATGCAACTATACAAGTAGAATAAATGATTTTACTTTGTATCATGCTATCCATAGCTTTTTCATAATTTATACATCTTATCACTTTACATCATTGGTTATTTGCTCCTAAGGTTTTCCTCTACCCTAGCCAAGCTAACCACCCGACTCGGTCTCGAGTCAATCAACTGTGGAATACCGCACCAAAACTAGGCTCGAGGTGATGGACGTCTCACATACACCTCAGCCCTAAATCCTCTCAACCGGGATACCAAACCCGTAACACATAAGGCTATACATTCACTTGGCTTTGACCCAATCTTACCGGTTAACCATGTTAACCCCAATGAATCACAACCCAAAATCCCTTAATAACGGGGGACTCGAACCTCCCTGGGGACCGTCTTCGGGGGGGGACTTTACCACGCCCAGTGGTGACCAACTCCAGAGCGCACCGCCCGAGGGGGAGCTACCTCCCTCAAGCCAAGACTTATCGTGAGTATCGATCCAATCCTCAACTTGAGGATTCATAGCCACTCGTCACAATGCCATTGTCATAATAGGTTTTCTACCTATTTAATCATGCCACTCTCTATGTCAACTTGGACCAATGTCAATATGGTTAAACTATGTTTAACAACCACTTTCTTGATGCCAATCATGTCTCTATTTTCATTGTCACCCTTGTTTACTATTGTCCAAGTCCGACTTATGTTCTTTAACAATAGGTTTAATGCCACACATGATTCCAACCTAAGTTCTTTGACACTAGGTTCATGTCCAACCTATGTTTATTCACACTAGGTTCATATCATCCATGTTCAACCTAGGTTCCTGACTCTAGGTTAAGTGCCACTCGATCTAATATATAGATGTCCAATGTCAAGGTCTCTATCATAGAGTTATCGATCCAATTCATGCAATCATTTAGCATTTACATAGCATATTCATCATGCATTCTACGATAATTATTATATAGCAACCATACCAAGCATTTGCCTAGCTTTTACATCATGTCATTTACATGCATTCTTTTAATGTTAACTACATGCATCCTCTCAATGCCAACATACATTACAACTAGCATGTACTTTCCTAATGCCTTATTATGCAATTATCCTGTAGTATGCATTTTCATAATGTCAATATGCTTATTGTCATCTAACATGTGTCCACATTTAGCAATTTCTCATATAATTAACAACATGTTAACATTCATTTATATGCTCACGTTCTCTAATGCATGTCAACATGAATCTCATAATGCTAAATACCCCTAGCATGTATTTCACTAAGCATACATACTAATATGCAAATTACCAACTAGTATGCATTTATACAATGCTAATATGCCGTATGCACATACACATATGCATCAACAAAATTCCACATTTCGCTTTGACATGCGGGGTGACCAAGTCGCTTCGGTAAAAACAACCCACCTCATTTCGCATTCCGATTGCTTGTCGACACTCGCAATCGGCCTCCCGCGGCACCCGGCACCCGGTTTGGCCCGATCTCTTGCGCGACCACCCGAACGGCCTCCAATTCATGATCCGAAAATTAAAGGTCTTTGGTTATGTGCCACGATGCCTCAAATCCGTTTTCATGAATTTACGATATCGCCTCGGCCCTCCAGTCGAAAACGAACCCTAAACATCCGTTTCTTTAGTAACTTCGCAACGGCTCGACGAATCGCCGAACCGTCTTCGCCAACGCATTCGTTTACCTAGCAATTAGGTTTACATAGGGTCAAATGAGATCAAACCCTCATATTTACCAAATTAGTATTTTTGAGCCCTAGATTACAACTAGGTAAAAATCCACCATTAGAGCCTTGATTTCAAGCATCAATCCTCTAATTAGCATGCTAGAATACCTCTAAACCCATTTCTAAAGTATTTAAACCAACCATTAAGGATCTACCATTAAAGGGTAGCAAAAGCTTACCTCTCAATTAGCTCCAAACCATGGAGAAGATGAAGAAGATGAAGGCGATCCATCTCCAAGCTTCAATCTCCACCAATTTCATCAATTTTGGGAGAGAATTAGAGAGAGAAAAGAGAGGTTTCTCCTTTCCTTTCCATGCGTGTGTTGTGTGTGTGCGTGCGGGTGTGTGCGGCTGAAGGAGGGGAAGAAGAAGCACATGCTTCTTATATACATTACACCCCAAAACACTATTCACTTCAGGCAGTTTTTGCAGTTCGGAACAGTTGGAGCCCTTCTGAATGTCCGTTTGAGCTCAAATTTGACAGGCAGGCTCAGTTTTACGTACTGAGTAAGAATATATTTTAAGTTTTCAGTTTCGACCCCATTTGGTCACCGAAAACTGTGCCGAACTGTAATTTTTATCAGATAGCTGTCGGATTTTATTTCTCACTCTACGGGTGTCAGAAAAATTTGAAACTTTAAATCTAGCCTCATAAAAATATTTCTGACTTATCCTCCAATTTTCATAATTTTCTGAGACTGTGCATTTTCTGCTAATTTATCTGTCCCGTTTCCAACAGAAAATTCTAGATCTTCTGTTTTCATTCCGATTTCAGCACAAGTCACTTCTGACTTATGTTTTACTCCTACAAATCCAATAAAAATAGTTTCTCACACTATTTTTATTTATTTTTATTTTTATACCAAAATCTGGTATGTTACATTCTCCACCCTTAAAAGAATTTCGTCCGCGAAATTCAAACCATGCCTCAATTCAGCTCCGCGAGCAATTGAGGGTACCGACTCATTCTCCCACTCCAGAGCGGCTTCACACCATCGTGGTTCCAGAAGCGGCTCATACTGAAGGACGTAGGTTTAACCCTAAACACATTTGCAAGGTGTGATACAAACGTGCATCACGGGTCTTGCAAGTCATAGTGGCAGCGCAAGTCGGTACTCGACGACTCAACGCGCTCCAACACCACTCACCATTCGATACACAAAGAACTCTTCTTTGCACTTACCTTTCCTTCAGGGAATGCATTCCAATTCGATCACCGACATTGCTTAGGAGCAATATCACCGATGCATTGCTCCGTCGTGAGTGCTCTAATTTCGCACTGACCCTCAACTTTAACGTGAGATGGCCCACTTCGGCACCTCTCAAGCTTTAATTCGTTCACGAACATAGTGTCCAACATCATGTGGCTTTCCGCTAGTTTGATGTTTCACAATGAATACTTCATCATCTGATACCACATGCCACGATCAACATCAAACTATTTTCGCAACGGGCTCACGCGAGCACTCCGTTCGTGAATTCGAGTCAAACTCCTCGATAAGGCTATCTGCCAAATCGCTCTCATCGGTCTCCACAGGTGGACCAAAGGCCACCAATCCTACGTAGGCCTACAGCTTAAACCTGTCTCAATACGCAGCGTCTCTCGCTCGCAAATGCAGACCCAATCATGATCGGGCGAAATTCTCACTTGGGAATTCGCACACACTCCAACCAGGAGCAACTAAGACCCCAAACCACGTCAAGTCCTCGGGTTGGGTCACAATCATACTCGGTGTACCATCGGTTACACAATTTATCGCGTGGCATTCCACGCTCCCGGGCCTAAACTCAGACTACCGTCCTGACCAGAACTCCGCCCTACCCGTAGGTACCGGGCCGCTGTCACTCGCAGCTGACTGCGCCTGCCCAATGGGCCCAGGCTCCACAGTCCACAAACGGTCCAGGCACGGGTAATCTGCAAGTACTACCCACCGTCGTCGTCCTACACGACATGCTCTACCGAGTCACACGTATCACTACTAGCTACTATGCACCCAATGCGAGTCACCAGTCCTACGAGGGATCCATGGCACGCTTCACACCTAGCAATGCTCAAGTGCTACTGCCAATACACTCTCTCGGCTGAATCCACATCCGTACTCTACGGGTATCTACACTCGAGCGCTCTACGCCTCTACAGCGTTCCACACGAAGTCCAGCGTTAGGCAATCTTGCCTATGCACACCGGCCGCACGAGCACAACCGCCTACCTTACCTTGAGGTACTACTAGGCCCACGTGCTCAAACTTGGCCACTAATCGACCGTTCTCTCAACAGTGATGCTACTTTCACTGTTCGATCTACCGGAATGACATCCGAAATTTTCGGACTACTCGGGTGCCCATAGGCATTATGGCTCGACTCTCGTAATTTACTACTCATATTGCTCTGAGAGTCATTTCGACACTTCTATCTCTACCGCGAGTCTCACTTCTCGCCATAGATTACTTCTAGCACTTCGCCTAAGCGACATCTGGTTTATCCTTGTACGCCAGTACTGGCCTCTCACTAATTACAAAACTCCATTTTAGAGCACAGTAAATCTATCTCCAGAAATCCACCATGAGAGAGAGCTTAGAAGCTTACCTCTCCAAGAAGCTCCAACCAAGGAGAAATGAGGAAGATGAGGAAGACCTCCTTCTCTTCTTTTTCTTCCTTTCCTTTCTTCTTCCTCTTCTTATCTGCTAGAGAGAGAAAGAGAGATATGAGAGGGAAATGTGTCACAAGGCCAGGAGTCGCGGAGGCCCCGTAGCTGGCGCCCGACCTCGCCATATGTCAACACATATAAGGCGTCTACAATCAAAAGCGGAAGTAAAGCAAGAGATAAAACAAATAAAAGAAGTGAAATAACAAGCGACTAATGATATCAGAGCGAGTAAAGTTCTATCATCTACACTAAAGTATAGAAATAAGGCTGGACAATAAAAGGAACAATAAGTAGTACAATAACTGTCTCTAGTACAAAAATGGTGGTCTCTATACATATACGGGTGCAACTCTCAACCTCTCCCAAAAAGATAACGCGAGAGGTAGACCACCTATCGAACGATCCCTCGGTAAGCACGCTAGCCCGAGGCGATACCCTTTCCGCGATCCCTGGCCTCTCCCTGCGTGGAAGGCTCTGAAAAACATCGAGAAAAAGAGGGCATGAGAACTATAATTTATAGTTCCCAGTGGGCAATTACTGACCTCAGCTCCTGCTCCACTAGGCCCCAAAAACAAGGGTAAGTAATGCTAATAGTAATAAGCAATAGAAAAGAGCATGTAAATAAACTGCTGAAAGAGAGTGCATAAGTAAATTGCTATAATAATATATCCCTCATAAGCACGATGTCAGAATGCTGTACTTATATTCTATCATAAGGAAAAGTAACCAATGACAATAGTTTACTGTTACAACCCTTTATTCGAACATGATGTATAAGCTCTATCGTGGCAACCAAGTACACTGTGATGAAATAGGTATCTGTCAAGTATACTACATGTCTCAACCCTATGCTATATGCGTGCAAATGTAACCCAACTACTAAGTCTATCTAGTAGTGATTGTTCATTCTCAACCCCGTATCGATTTTCATTTCCAATCAAGGACCTACCAAAGGTAGTCCAGCTTGTGCCGCCTAAGTGCCTGTGGTAGCCCAACATCCCCACTCTTGGGATGTGTCTGTCCCACTCGACCCCGTAGGCTTCTCAATACCGCACGAGCGAACATAAGTCGCATAGGCTAACTCCGGAGTGCCGGCTTGTAGGGAGCGACCCTCACAAGCATGTGCGAATGAGCACAAATGGCAAACAAGCAAGGTCATAGTCTCAAATACTCTATCCGCATGTCTCTAACATGGCAAGGCCACTAGCATCCCAAGGATCTAGCCCAATGTCTCTAAGTGATGTCCCAACACTCACTTGCTTAGTGCCTCTTTATGACACTTAAGCATCACACTGATCCAGCTCAATTCTTGTTCTATGTTTCATTTAAACATTAATACTAATGACTACTATAGCCCGGGCCCAATGCCTCTTTATGACATTGACCCAATTCTCAAATAGTCCAAGTCCTCAAGCCCTCTCTAGGCTTCTAAAATTCCTAATGTCCCAATTAGCATATAGGTTAAATGCAAGAGAGCAAGATCCGTTTTCATAATAGGGATCACGGTTCCCAATCATAACTAGAATGCTAAGTCCCACATGCATGCACTCTACCACATAGGGGTCTAAAATTTCACTATACATAATATATGCATGTTAAGCATTCTAAAATTCATATTAAATACATTTAACATGGAAATGCATGAATTTCTATTTTACGAAACATATTTGCCAAGTATGAGCATTTCTCATATCATAGGCTAGGTCAAACCCACCGAACCGTCGCGTGCTCCTTCGATTCGTCGAACGGAGTTGTCCACGAGCCTCGAGATACCCTAAAAGTGATCAGCGGAGAGATACGAGAGTATTACGACCTACCATGAGGTCAAGCATCAATCTAGAAGCAAATAGGGCCAAAATTCACCTCAAGAGAAAAAAAACCTCTTCCAAAGCTCCAAAAGAGAGCTAGAACCCTTCCAATCCAAGCCCAAGGAAGGTTCTCGACCAACTAATTTGGGTCCAAAAGCCCTAGATCAAAAATGCCCAAAAATAAGCCCTAAGTATCCAATCTAGGGTTTCATCTCAAAAACTTAGCAAAACAAGATCTAGAGGAGGGAAATGAGCTACCAACCTCCTTAGAAGCTCCAATCCTAGCTCCAAGGGTGAAGATCTCCTCCTATGCAAGCTCCAAGATCAAGCTCCAAGCACCAAGGAAGAAGAGAGGGTGAGGAAGATGCTCCAAGTCCTCAAAAGCTCTCAATCTTCTTCTTCTTCCTTCCTTCTCCTTCCTCTCCCACTCTCTCTCTCTCTCTCTAGAAGCAAAAGAAATGGTGAAGTGAGGAAGAGGAGAAGGAGAAGTGGCCATATAAGCCTTCTCTTGTAACAAAATCCCAAGAGGCCCCTCAAAAATCCAATATTGCATCAGCCCGGTCTGGGCAGTTTTCGCCCAGAGAGACCGGTCTCTCCCCAGCAGGGACAGGTCTCTCGCTGCGAACCCGAAAACCAGCGTTCGGGAACCGGTCTCTCCCTGCGCGGGACCGGTCTCTCACTGCGAGAACGCGTTCGGGAACCGGTCTCGCCTGCCAGGGACCGGTTGCCTCAGGCTGCCTCAACAATGCTCACTGGGGGACCGGTCTCTCCTTCCAGGGACCGGTCCTCGAGAGTAAAAACTCTCAGGACTTGTCCAAAGTTCCAGATTTCGAACTTTTCGGGTCGGGAAACATTTTACAACCCTCCACCAAGTGTGGAAAAGCTCGAAATATATCCAAACACTCGAACCTCGCAATTTGCAAAGGTCCAGTGTGTTACAGTGTGTAGGCGAGAAATAAGAGAAAAGAGCTCTCATACCCCTCACATAGCCCCACATGTTGCATAAGTGCAAATAAGCCCCTCAACTTTTATTCCTTTACACTGCCCTGACTGGGCCATTTTCGGGTTCGGGGACCGGTCTCCCCGACGAGGGACCGGTCTCCGAGAGCTTCTCCCCGCAGTCAGCAGAGCTCACACCCGTTGCAACCGGTCTTTCTTTGGGGGACCGGTCTCTCAGGGACCGGTCTCTGCAGCAGGGACCGGTCTCCGAGAGCTGTCCACCAAGGACTTAGCCGATTCTCCCCTCTTGCTGCCTGCGCGTTCGGGGACCGGTCTCTCCCCACAGGGACCGGTCTCCGAGAACAGAAAACCTGCAGTTTGCAGATTTTCATTTTCAAGGCTCTCGAAAATCCCCAGTAATGCACTTTTGCATTATTTGACGCCTTCGGCCTTTCCAAAGCGTACCAACCTCGCTATTTGGTCAATTTGACCAAGGTTCGATGTTCGCTTACCGAAGTTTCGGTATATTACATACCCGCTCGACAACTAGCCGATCCTAAACGAAGTCCAACTCTCGGCTCTCGAGAATTCACTTCGTTACAACCACACTGTACCGGTACACCCCTAGTGTCAAACCGGTAACACATGTTCCAGAATTTCGGTTTTGCATCGCTTCGACTCCGATTCGTGCCGAGCAACACTAAAACCCTTCTAACTCTTTTAGAACTCAATTCTAACCCTTCCAACATTGTTAGAATGTCAATTGGACTTTGTCCAACTACTTCTCTCGACGCACTTTGGTCAATTTGACCCAAAAGTGATCTAACACGATGAGGATTCCATTAATTTCTCAAAGGTCACAAGGGCCGCCAAAACTCGCGAAGTTCCAAGTCTCCGCTCGCCTCAACTTGCCCAGGGACACCGCTCGACCCATCCCGCGCCGATCTAAACAAAGATCGCCTACGCGGTACTATCGCTTCCTAAGACGCGACAACTCTATTAATCCTCGACCTTCTAGGTCGAACACAAGACACCTAATACCGACTCAAATCGGGCGAAAGTCACGCAAAGGCGTCTACTCTCATCACTCGGCTTCATGTTGTGTGCACCCAACATGAACACCCTCTGTTGAGAATAAGCCTAACCTTAAGTCTACCTCTAATATCCGTTTTAGAGGTTTATGACACAACCCAATCAATTAACCTTTCGCCAAAAGAAACAAGTCCTCGTCTCTCACGAGCCTTAATCTCCTAAGGTTTACAATCCTAGGGTCTCCTAGGTCCAACTAAACCATTTTCTATTATTCTTTTTATGTTCTTTTTATGCTCTGATACCATCTTATCTGTCACGCTCCGCGACCGCCCGCCTATTTGGCCGGGTCGCGGCGCCGCCAACAGATTGCCGAACGGACAGGGTTTCCCCTGTACTGCGGACAGAGTCTCCCCTGTACGTTCAAGGCATAGCAATCAATACAATGTGCGAAGTTCCAAACAGGAACACATTTCAATCAAGATTGCATAATGGAAGGTATCAAACAACATAACACATCCTATATTATTACATTCATTCATATTCATGCATTTTACACCTCAACTACCATTCCTTTTTCATCCATTACAACATTTATATCTTAGTACATCATATTACATTGTGTTCTTTTCATTAAATTCTTAACCCCTAAGATGTCTAGCAGTATCTGCCTATCTCTGGTCTCGGTTAGGGCGCAAACGAATTGAACTACCCCCTTACCTCGCCCGCCGCAGCCCTCACGTGCTAACCTTTAAACACCCCAATAACCACGTGGGGTGAGAAACCAACTCCATGGTTCCCAGTGGCTACGCCACCCAAGGAAAAGCTCGACAAATAGTCCAAGGGAGCAACTTGCAAGTTATCAATAAACAGATAGATATATATCTCTATTTACACACAACAACCAATGCTTGCCTCACGAAGCAATAATGCCCATGCTATAATTCGAATCATGCAACTATCACAAGAAATGAGGAGAGTACTTGTATCATATACCAAGCTTTCATAAATTTAATCATCTTATCACACTTTATCATCATTGGTTAAATCTCCAAATTTTCCTGCCAACGCCAGCGCCAACCTAAACCACCCGACTCGCTCGATCAATCACTGCGAATACCGCACCAAACGAGGCTCGATGTGATGTGACGATCTCGACATACTACCTCACCCTAAATCCTCTCAACTGGATACCCAAACCCTAACACATAATGCTATACATTCACTTGCTTGACCCAACTTACCGTTAACCATGTTAACACCAAACTTCCACAACCCAAAATCCCTTAATAACGGGATCGAAACCTCCCTGGGACCGCTCTGGATCTTACCACGACCCAGTGGAGACCAACTCCGACGCACCGGGGCCCGAGGGAGCTACCTCCCTCAAGCCCCAAGACTTATCGGAGTACCGACCAATCCTCAACTTGAGATCAATACCACTTTGCAACACATGCAATGTTCATAATAGGTTTTCTACCTATTAATCATGCCACTCGCTCCCTATTCATCTTGTGCCAGTCCACTCTTGTAAAATATGTTTAACAAAACTTTTCTCAGGAAGCCAATCATGTCTCTATTGTCATGTCACCTTTGTTACTAATCCCAATCATCCTCACATCACATGTGGTGCCAAAATAGGGTCCAACATGATCATTCGATTATTTCTACCTTTTCTCTATGTTCGAACACTTTAAAACATGTCATTGAAATCAACAAAAGAATTCAACATTACTTATTCCTATTATGAATAATGATAACAAATATATATCCAAATCCACAATTTTGCTAGTTCATGACACTTATATTCATCACTATACTGTCAACCATATGTTCTTGACACTAGGTTCATATCCATCGCTATTTCAACCTAATGTCACCATGACTCTAGTTTAATTAACACTTTCGAGTCATAATACTATAATTTCCATAATGCACATTCCATTTCTAACATTAACTCTACAACATTGATCATCAAGTATATCTTAACATAGCCACATCTTCAATATATTTCTGCCATCATGCTTTAATCATACCATAACTTAGCATAATCCACATCAGCTTTTCTATGTAAACTTTAGTAATTACTCAATGTAAAAACAAATTCATCTAGCACTTATTACAACTGAGTCATCATGCATTCCTCTTATCATGTTCTTAAATGTACATTCCCTTGTAATCTATCATTCAAAACAATAATGCACATGCATTTATCAAGCATTTCTATAATATGTTAACATTATAATATGAAATCTCATTCTAGATATAAAGGGCGACCTTAGTCCGCTTCGGTAAGCAACAACACCACCTCATTCAGTATTCCGATTGCTTGTCGACACTTCAATCTGCCTCCCCACCCGCACCCTTTGGCCCGATCTCGAGCGTCACCACTCCGATGAGGCCTCCATTCAAAATCCAGAAAATTAAAGGTCTTCGGTATTCCGAACGAACTTCAAATCCTTTCATGGTTTACATCGCCTCGGCCCTCCGACGTAAAACGAAGCCTAACTCCATTTCTTATAATAACTCGCAATAAACTGCTCGACGAATCGCCAACCGCTTCGCGAACTCGCGCGTTCGTGTTACTCCCTAGCAAATATAGTTTACATAGGTCAAATAATCAAACCCTCATATTAAACACAAATTAGCATTTTTGAACCCTAGATTACAACTAGGTAAAGAATCCACCATTAAACCTTGATTCAAGCATCAACTCTAATTAGCATGCTAGAATACCTCTAAACCCATTCAAAGTATTTAAAACCAACACTAGAAGAAATGCCATTAAACCGGTTGAAGCTTACCTTTCAAAACTTGCCCAATGGAGAGGAAGGAAGACGAAAAAGAATAAGAATCAACATCCAACTCTCCTCCACCAAAACCCTCCAAGTTTCGAGAGATTTAGAAGAAAATGGTAGTTCCTCTTTTCTCCCTCTCTCAAGCGTGTGTGCCGATGTTGACGCGTTGGGTGTGTGTGCGACCTGGTGGGAAAGAAGAATTCCAAAGCTTATATTAATACAACCCCAACACTACCATTATCCCAGGCAGCTTGAAAATCGATTAACTTTCGCCGAGCTCCCTGATGCCGTTTGGAGCTTCAACTTGACAGTAGTTCGGTTTACGTACTGATAAAATAATTTAAGTTTCCCAATTCGACCCCATTGTCACCGAAAACTAGTCCGAACTGTAATTTTTTATCAAGATAGCGTCGATTTTATTTCTCACTCTAACGGATGTCAGAAAAATTGAAACCTTATAAATCTACCTCAAAAAATATTCTGACTTTTATCCTCCAATTTTCAAATTTCTGAACTCGGCATTTTCGCTATTTTAATCTCCCGTTTCCAACAAAAAATCTAGATCTTTTTCATTCCATTTCACCAACAAAAGCCACTCTGAACTTATAGTTTTAACTCCTACAAATCTAATAAAAATAGTTTTCTCTCACACATTTACTTTATTTAATTTTTATAACCAAAATCTGGTATGTTCACAACTGACTATCTTTGTAAGGTCCTTAATGGAAGGAAATCGACACGGTGGTGTTAAATGAATACATCACATCTAATACTTAGTAATTGGGTTATTTGCACGATCAGACATAGCATGGATAAAAAATATATTAGTTAACAGCCTGTTTCATTCAATTGTTTTTAGGTTCGCAATATAACTATCATATAGAAGCTCATTCTTTAGCATGAACATCTGAACATAGCTTTACTTGTTGCCATCCGGACGTACTTATTAATATAGATAATGTTACCCCACTATACTACATCATGCTACTTATACAAGTAAAATATATGCATTGTATATATGCTTTCTTTCAGCATTATTGACTCGCTCCTTATGCTTATATTATTGCGTACTTACCCTTTCTTTGGGCCTAGTGTGCATTTGAGCTAGTCAGAACTCCCACTGGGAACTATAAATTAATAAGTTCTCACCCCTGACTGTTTATGTTTCTCCTTCAGAGCCCTTCCACCCAGGTAAGAGGCTAGAGACAGGGAAGCTGGCTTCGGAGCTGAAGCTCTTCAGCGAGTGACACCTAGTGTCTACTCTCGATGTTTTTTATTTTGTGAAGGTTGAGAGTTGTACCCGTATATGAAAGACCACCATTTCTTTTGGATCTTGGTATTATCTTACGCGTTATAATTGAATCACCTTATCTTACTTACTTTGTTAGTATATTTCTTTACTTCTATTTAATATAAACTTAACCTCCTTCTAAAATATCGATGTTATTATCTATGTCGTCATTCTTTCTGCTTACTTCCGCTTTGTTGAGACGCCTTTATAATGTTTAGACATAGGCGTCCTGGCACGCCACAGGGATGGCCTCCCCGGTCCCAGACGTGAGCAGATAATTTGTTAATTAGAGCCTAGGGTTGAGTTTTAGAAGGACACTAGCGAACCTTAGGCCGGTATGGACTATAGAATTAACCGTGACGAGACAGAGTCTATCTTGACTTGTTACGAAAGTATCCTGATTGCGGTGTTGACCAACTCATAAAAAGTTAGAGTTCGATCAGCAGTGTATGGCTTCCTAACTTCGCGGAGGGTTACTGTTGGCGGCCGACAACAGGTAACATCAGGAGTTAGTAAGTGCAAGGCACTCCTACTTCTGCATTAATTTGGGTTTTAATCGTTTGCGGATGGCCGATAGCGTGGTTATTAACTTGCCTTTTATTTTGTAGCTGACATGCCGTTACACGATCCCATCGAGCCGGGGCGGGATGATGCTAACTTCTGAGAGTCGAACCATCCCATACTTTTCGGATCTAGGAGGTCCGTGACCTGAGAGCCGCATCTTGGTTGTTCTCACTGATCTGTTTGCGGGCAGGCAGACGCTGACGCGGACGACAGCGTGAGGTGCTAGCGCCAGGGAGCGCGATGGAGATCCATCTGGAGGACGCTCCCACTATCAGCAGCGCCAGCTCGAGGTGACCCCAAGTGTCCCACACCCGCCTGCACAGCCGTGGGGAACTCGCAACTACCGACTTGGGACGATTTCTTGATAGGTTCAAGGAGCTTCTAACTGCGCCACAAATTTCATACCAGTCGTCCAAAAGAAAATGTGAGCAGGATTTGCGCAGCTTCGCGCAGGACGATCGTCAGTGCTAGTCACGAGAGTCGAGTTATCTCCCGGATACTACACTAATGTACGTTTGTTGTGAGGATACGAGGAAAAAGCCCGCATTTTTTGAGCGTGATTACGGTCGCTTAACTATCTTACGGTTGGTACATTTTAGCACCACTGACCTTGCCAAATTGCGATAGTTCCGAGTTTCGATTCTGTATTCCGAACTTCCACACTTGTGAAGTTGCCGTCGATGATCAGCCTAAAAGTTCTATCTCGAGAGCTTTGGCAGAAGTCCTGAGAGTTTACTCTCAGACGCCAGTAAGACCTCCCCCCATGAACAGTGCTGCGTAGCCGCAATGGCTCAAGGCAATCAGTCCCTGGCATGAGACCGGTCCCCAGAGCGCGTCATGCCCGGGGAAACCGGTGCCAGTGCCCAGAGGAAGAGAACCGTCGCCGAACATATGGATGTTCGGGGCAGCTGAGAGAACCGGTCCGGTCGGGGAACCGGCTCCACTCTGGCGAAAAACTGCGCAGACCGGTGCTATTGATTTTGAATTTTGAGGGCTTATCCAGGATTTTTGTTATCTTTGAGCCTATTAGAGAGCCTTTCTTTCTCATCTCTTTCTCTCATTTCTCTCAACCCTTAGCATTCAGAGAGACAGAAGAGAGGGGAAAAAAGAAGAAAAGAAGAGAAAGACTGCTTATGTAGGCCTTTGAGCATCATCTTCTTCCCTATTCTCACCTTTGGCTTTGGCAGCTATGCTTTGGACCTGTGTGGATCAATCTTCGCCCTTGAAAGTTTTTGAGCTTGTTTGGAGCATCCTAGTAAGGGCAAGGTTCCTTCCTACTAAAGATTTTGGTTTTGGACTTTTTGCTTGGTACTAACGCCTAGATTTTGATTTAGGTTAATCCTTGGGGTTTTTGGATTAGGGTTTGAGAACCTAATTGATTGGTTTGATCGCTTTAATTAGTTTGGATTTAAGAACCCTAACCCCATTGGATCTAGAAGAGAGGATCTTCACACTAGTGTGATCTTCACCTAGGTGAGTTTTTCTCCATCTTAGCCTATGTTGCTTATCGATTGAGTTTAGAGTTAATCGTAAGGTTCGTTTAACCCTTGTTCCTACATCTTTAGGGTGCTAGGAGGCTAGTGGGCATCTTCGTCGGAGCTTGCGAAGAGTTGCAAGAGTGTGGTGGGTTTGACTTCATGAAAATGGGGCAAAATGGCCCCTATGCTTTCTAAACTTTTTGTAAAGTATTTTTGAATACAAATTCATGCTAAACATGATTTATATGAATTTTAGAATACTTAACATGCATGCCTCATGTATCGTAAAATTTGTACTCCATATAGTAGAGCTATATGTGTAGATTGCATGCATTGTGGATAGTGTTTGGTTTTACAAGTTGAGAACATGTCTCCATGCTAGAATTGAGTGAACTATGCATCATGAACATATTAATGCCATGCTTGGGACTCGTTGAACAAAAGTGTCATAAAGGGGCACTTGGAATTAGTAATCTATGAAAATGCAACTTAGAGACATGATGATAGGCCATTGTACCTCTGCCATATATTCCATGTTAGAGACATGATGACATAGAGACAGGCCTTTGGGACATTCGATACATTCCATGTTATTAGACATGAGGACTTGGTACTTGCGACAGATCGTTTGACTACTTGCCATTGTGCTCATTCGCACATGCTTGTGAGGGTCGCTCCCTACAAGCCGGCACTCCGGAGATAGCCATCGCGATTCATATTCGCCGTGCGGGATTGGGCGCCGAAGTGGATTGCCGTGGGCCAGGCTCATTCCTAGGGTGGGGATGATGACTACCACGGGGCCATTAGGCTCGGCACCGGCCAGACAGCCTACGGGTGGGTCTCAGGGCCATAGACAGCCTTCGGGTGGGTCTCTTCAGATTTGACTTGAATATTCATTATGACATGTGGACAGAGGATGACTTAGAGCATTACTTGGACATTGACTAGAATAGTAAGCAACGGAACTTTACTATTTCGCATTGTGAATATTATGATAGTTGGAGACTTTTACTTCATGCATAGTTGCTTCATACTTATGCTATTTATGCTAGGTAGAGATATCATGTTGTAGTAAGTTACATTTTTACTTACCTTTCGCTTTTCTATAATTATAGTCGCTGACATCTTTTGTAGCTACGGGCCTTGTGGTGCATTCACTGAAGTCAGTAATTGCCCATTGGGAACTATTTTTAATAGTTCTCACGCCCCGGTTTCTATGTTTCCTTTTCAGAGCCTTTGGCACCGGCGGAGGCACGGGATCGCGGCAAGGGTGTCGCGTAGCTAGCTCGCGGAGAGTTCTTTTGCGCTAGGTGGTTACTCCTCCAGTTTATATTTTGTGAGAGAGGGAGAGGTTTTGTACCATGTATAGGGAGACCACCTTGTACTCCTTTTAGCACTTGTATTTGGGATTTCCTATTGTATTTACTTTATGTCTTATTTAGTGGATTTACAGTTGTATCCTTATCCCTTGTGGTAGCATTTAGACATTTATCATGCTCTGATACTCCTAGATGTCTTTTATTATTGCTTTTATTATTGTTGTTTTTAGACGCCTTATACGTTTTAGACGTATGGCGGGTCTAGGCACGTGCCGGGCGGGCTTCCGTTGGGTCCCGGGGCGTGACAACAGTCCTCCAACCTCCAGACCTACCGGGAGGTTGTGGATCGAGCACTGATAGTGGAGGCAGGAGCGGCAGACCTGTAGGAGCGACGCGAGGCCCTAGACAAGGGTAAGGGCAAGAGGCCCGCGGCTGAGAGTGCGAGCCAGACGCACTCACGGAGGCCGCCGAGGCACCCCAGGAGCCGGAGCCAGTCGCGAGGACGTGGCCAGTCTACTCAGCGAGGAGGACCCAATCGTCGCCAGGCCCCCTGCTGGGTGATCTGTGGCGGTCCTCATTACCCGCGGCAGTGTTCACGCAGCCGGGGCAGGTACTTCTTGTGTGGCCAGGAGGGCCACTTCCAGTCGGACTGCCCGAGGAGTCCATTGCCAGCGCCATCTTCGGCATCTGCACCAGCTTTGCCAGGTCCCAGTNCTTCTTGTGTGGCCAGGAGGGCCACTTCCAGTCGGACTGCCCGAGGAGTCCATTGCCAGCGCCATCTTCGGCATCTGCACCAGCTTTGCCAGGTCCCAGTCAGGGGATATCTTCTGCACATCACCAGGCAGGGCGGCCGCCAGTTCTGCGACAGGCGGAGGGGTCACGACAGGCCCCGAGCGGGCGCATGTACGTGGCCCAGACTGAGGAGGCGGCGGCAGCCGAGAATGTGGTCGCAGGTATCATTTTACTTTATGGTATTCGAACTAGAGCTTTGTTCGATACCGGTGCATCGCATTCATTCCTTGACCGGCTGTTTGCCGAGTTGCATGGCATCCCACTTGTATCCTTGCTGCATCCGGGACGAGTTACTGTACCTGATCACTCTTTGGATATTCGAGAGTTTTGCCCCAGTTGCCCTGTTCGGGTTGGAGATTGGATCATGTCCGTGGACTTGTTAGCGTTGCATAAACTCGGAGAGTTTGATGTAGTGTTGGGCATGGACTTGTTGACTAAGTACTACGCCACTATCGATTGCAAGGATCGAACGGTGACGTTTAGAGAGCCGGGGTAGGCGGAGGTTGTGTACCGAGGATGCCAAAGTTCGCTGTTTGCGATGACGATTAGCTCCTCTCGAGCTAGGCAATTGATTAGTAGAGGCTGCGTAGCCTATTTGGCTACTGTCGTGTTGCGGGGCGATGCAGACGCCCCTAGGATTGAGGATATCCCCGTAATACGGGAGTTTAGAGACGTGTTCCCAGCGGAGCTTCCAAGCATGCCACCTAATAGGGAGATTGAGTTTGTGGTAGATCTCGTTCCCGGGACTACTCCAATCTCAAAGGCACCCTATAGGATGGCACTAGCGGAATTGAAGGAGCTGAAGGCACAGTTGCAGGATCTTCTGGACAAAGGTTTTGTGCGACCGAGTGTGTCACCTTGGGGAGCACCGGTCTTGTTTGTTAAGAAGAATGATGGATCACTTCGCTTGTGCGTGGATTATCGTGAACTTAATAAAGTCACGATTAAGAATAAATACCCATTACCGAGGATTGATGACTTATTTGATCAGCTCCAGGGATCCAGTGTGTATTCAAAAATTGACTTGCAGTCGGGGTACCATCAGTTGAGGATCAGACCTGAGGATGTGTCGAAGACGGCTTTTAGAACACGGTATGGACACTATGAGTTTAGCGTTATGCCATTCAGGCTTACCAATGCCCCGGCAGCTTTTATGGATTTAATGAACCGTGTTTTCAAGCCTTATTTAGACAGGTTCGTCGTGGTGTTCATTGACGATATTTTAGTCTATTCCCGAAGTGATGCAGATCACGAGGAACACTTGAGACTTGTACTTCAAGTGCTTAGGGAAAAGAAGCTCTACGCCAAGTTAAAAAAGTGTGAATTCTGGCTTAGAGAGGTGGCGTTTTTAGGCCATTTGATTTCAGGATCAGGGATAGCTGTGGATCCAAGAAAAATTGAAGCTATCAAGGATTGGCCGAGGCCAACGAGTGTGGCCAAGATTCGGAGCTTCATTGGTTTGGCCGGCTACTACCGACGGTTTGTTGAGGGATTTGCAAAGTTATCTACTCCCCTCACGAGGCTCACGCATAAAGGAACTAAGTTTATTTGGAATGATGCTTGTGAAAGGAGCTTTCAAGAGTTGAAGCAGCGATTGACGATTGCCCCGATCCTTACCTTGCCGACTGCTGGAGCAGGGTATGTGATCTATAGTGATGCTTCATTTAATGGATTGGGCTGTGTTTTGATGGAGGACGGGAAAGTGATCGCGTATGCATCTCGCCAATTGAAGGATTATGAAAGAAACTATCCTACCTATGACTTGGAGTTGGCGGCCGTGGTCTTTGCACTGAAGCTATGGTGCCACTACTTATATGGCGAGCGGTGCGAAGTATATACGGATCACAAGAGCTTAAAGTATCTTTTTACTCAGAAGGAGTTGAACTTGAGGCAGCGCAGATGGTTGGAGCTACTCAAGGACTATGACTTGACTATTCTTTACCACCCGGGCAAGGCTAACGTGGTGGCAGATGCACTAAGTCAGAAATCGACGGAGAACTTAGCAATGCACTTAGTTACTCAACCGCGGTTAATCGAGCAGATGAAGCGGTTGGAATTGGAGGTGGTGACTCCTGACACGCCTTTGAGGTTGATGACGTTGGTGGTGCAACCTACATTACTGGACAGAATTAAAGAAAAGCAAGCTTCCGATGTGGAGTTGCAAAAGATTAAAGGTAAAATGGTTGATGGTTGCACCGGTGACTTCACTTTTGACGGCGAAGGATTGATGCGTTTCCGCGGACGACTTTGTGTACCGGCGGACTTGGGCATTAAAGAGGACATTCTTCAAGAAGCACACCGAGCACCGTATGCTATACATCCGGGAGGCACCAAGATGTACAAGGACTTGAAGTTGCTTTACTGGTGGCCCGGGATGAAAAAGGATGTTGGTGAGTTTGTTGCTAGATGTTTAACTTGCCAACAGGTGAAGGCTGAGCACCGAGTTCCTGCGGGAAAGTTGCAGAGCCTACCGATTCCAGTGTGGAAGTGGAAAAAGATCACCATGGAATTCGTGATGGGATTGCCTCGCTCACAGGCCGGGCATGATGCTATTTGGGTGATCGTGGATAGATTGACGAAATCGGCACATTTCATACCTATCCACACTACTTGGACTGGTGAGAGACTCGCACAGGTTTATTTGGACGAGATTGTGCGATTGCATGGGGTACCCACTTCTATAGTGTCAGATCGAAACCCCCGTTTTGTATCCCATTTTTGGAGGAGCTTACAGGACGCTCCGGGTACGCGCTTGGACTTCAGTACTGCTTTCCACCCCCAGAGTGACGGGCAGACGGAGCGTACGATACAGACTCTCGAGGATATGCTTCGAGCCTGCGTGATTGACTTCCAGGGAGGATGGTCGCAGCATCTACCGATGGCAGAGTTTGTTTATAACAACAGTTATCAAGCAAGCATCAAGATGGCACCATTCGAGGCACTTTATGGACGGAAGTGTAGATCGCCACTTCATTGGAGTGAAGTCGGTGAGAGATTGGCTTTAGGCCCTGATGTGCTCCAGGAAGCGGAGGACAAGGTTCGCATTGCTCGGGAGCGATTGTTGATAGCCCAGAGTAGGCAGAGGAGTTATGCTGATCGGCGTCGACGAGACTTGCAGTTTCAGATTGGAGATCATGTCTTCTTGAAAGTCTCGCCGACTCGAGGGATTAGACGATTTGGAATTCGGGGCAAGTTGAGCCCCCGATTCATTGGACCGTTTGAGGTTTTGGAGCGGGTAGGCCCGGTAGCGTATAGACTTGCTTTACCGCCGAACCTATCGGGTGTACACAACGTATTCCATGTATCGGTCCTTCGGAAGTACATCCACGACCTAAAAAGTTCGAAAACTGGAATTCTGGGCAAGTCCTGAGAGTTTTGTATACTCTCGGGGACCGGTCCCTGGAAGGAGAGACCGGTCCCCCAGTGAGCAGTGTTGCGGCAGCCCTGAGGCAACCGGTCCCTGGCGGGCGAGACCGGTCCCCGAGCCCGCCTTCGCAGTGAGAGACCGGTCCCGCGCAGGGAGAGACCAGTTCCCGAACGTTGGTTCTCCGGGTTCGCAGCGAGAGACCGGTCCCTGCTGGGGAGAGACCGGTCCCTCTGGGCGAAAACTGCCCAGTTCGGGCTGATGCAATTTTGGATTTTTGATGGACCTAGCTGGATTTTGTTACAATAGAGGGTCTATATGACCCATCCCCTCTCTCTTCTTCTCATTTCCCTCCTCACACTCTCCACACACCCTTGTTAGAGAGAGAAGGAGAAAGAGAAGAAGAAGGAGGAGAAGAAGGAGAATGAGAGGGTTTTGGTGGACTTGGAGCATTTCTTTGCCTCTTTTCCTCTTCCCACCTTGTTGATGCTTGAAGGCTTGACCTGTGGCTGGCAAGAGGAGTCTCACCCTTTGAGTTGGATTGAATGCTTCTATGAGTTGGTAGCTTTCCTCCATTAGACTTTTTGGATTTTGGGCTTTCTTTGTGTTGGAACCCTGGAATGGTTTAGGGTTGATTTTGGGGCCTTTTTTGATCTTAGGGTTTTGAGTCCTAGGATTGATTGTTTTAGAACCTTCTTGGGCTTGGATTGGAAGTCGGTGACTAGCTCTTTTGAGCTTTTGAAGAGATTTCTTATAAATAAAAGAGCGGTATTTTGAGACTCGGCCACAACTTTGTTCGGCAAAACGAGGCCCTACGCGACGGTTCGGTGGAATTTCGCCATCTTATATATGAGCAATTATAATATTTATATATGTTCGAAATGGGAAAAGCATGTATTCATTCTATGTATTATTTTTTGATTTTTATATGCTTAAAATGCATATGATTAAATATGATGAAATTTTGGAGACCATATATGTAGTAGAAGTTGCTTGGGAGATCTAATGGTTGGGCATTTAGCATTCTTTATGAGATTGATTTCATGACTTTTATAGTGTAATGGTTTGGTCATGACATTTAATTAAGTTTACTTGTGATATAAAGATGACAAATTGCATTTAGAAGGTTGTGCTTGAAACTGAGAGGCTAATGTATAAGCGGCATCGAGCTCGGGACATGTGTGACTAGTGGATAGACGGCCATTTAGGAAAATGTGGAAATGGAACATGCGTTAACATTTAAATAGTCTAAGTGTCAAAAAGTGGCACTAGCGTTAGGAGAATGTTGCGAACTTTCATTTGGATTAGGACTAGAGTCTGTCAAGATGCTAGTGATTTATAGCATTTTAGAGCATGAGGGATTGGACACTGAGACTTGACTTATTATGTTGCTTGCCATATTGTGCTCATTCGACATGATTGTGAAGGGTCGCTCCCCATACAGGCGGCCAACTTCCGATTAGCTACCGCGACCTGATGTTCGCCTCGTGCGATATTAAGAAGCACTACGTGTGGGTGGGACAGACAATTCCAGAGTAGGCATAGTTGGGCTACCACAGGCACTTAGGCGGCACAAGTGAATACCTTTGGTAGGTCCTTATTGGAAATGAAAATCGACACCAGGTGTTAAGAAATGAATAATCACTGCTAGATAGGCTTTAGTAGTGGATTATATTGGATTCCGTCCATGAAGTGCATTTGGTACTATATAGTATACTTTGCCTGTTCATTCATTTATGTCGTGAACTATATGAGTTTGCCATGATTAGAGCTCATTCTTTATGCATGACATCTTGAGACAGTTAGGTTTACTTGTTGCCAATCGGACGTACTTATTTATGTTAGAGTAGATGTACATTATTACTTATGAATTACTGAGACTAGTAAATATAGCATTTCATAATGTGTCTTTCAATAGTTATTTTGAGTTCAGTCCGTTATTGCCTTATTATTATTGTCAGTTATTACCCTTTTCTTTTGGGCTAGTGGTGCATTGAACTAGAGGTCATGTAATTACCACTGGGAACTATAAATTATAGTTCTCACGCCCTCTGTTTTATGTTTTCTTTCAGAGCCTTCCACGCCGGGAGAGGCTAGGGACCGAGGGAAGGGCGTGGCTTCGAGCTAGCTCTTCAGCGAGTGACGAGTCGCTAGGTGGTCTACCTCTCGATGTTTTTATTTTGTGAGAGGTTGAGAGTTGTACCCGTATATGTATAGAGACCACCTTTCTTTTGGATCTTGGTATTTCTTTTGAGGCGTTAGTATTGTATCACCTGATGCTTTACTTACTTTGTTTAGTTATATTTCTTTTACTCTGGTTTAGATGATAGAACTTTACTCGCTCTGATATCGTTAGTTGTTATTATTCTATTCGTTCTATTTCTTGTTTTTACTTCCGCTTTGTTGTAGACGCCTTATATGTGTAGACATATGGCGGGTCTGTGCACGCCATCGGGAGGGCCTCCGCCGGTCCCGGGGCGTGACACTTGGATAGCCTAAGTGGTGGAGTGCCGCTTTGTTGATGCTCGAGTGATTCGAGAGGGCTTACCCGTGGGTGCTGTGTCATGGTGGTGAACCATGTGACCGTCGGTGCACTCTTATCTGTCATGCCCCGGGACCCGGCATAGGCCCGCCCGGCGCGTGCCCAGACCCGCCATATGCCTGCACATATAAGGCGTCTACGACAAAAGAGATGCGAAAGCGAGAAGAAACAAGTATGTAGAGATATCAGAGCTACTAACAACTAGACTAAAAGCAAGAAGAGAAAAATAAAAGGAAAGTAATCCACAAAATTAATCATAAAGTGATACAATATCCATCACAAAAGAAATCCAAAATGGGGTCATCTCTATACACAGGTAACTGTCCAAAACCTCTTCAAAATAAAATCAACGAGAGGTGGACCACCAATCGTAACGTCCCTCGGCAGCTAGACCGAGGCGATATCCTTTCCGCAGTCCCTAGCCTCGCCCGGCATCGAAGGCTCTGTAATAACAATAAGAAAAAGAGGGCGTAAGAACTATAATTTATAGTTTCCAGTGGGCAATTACTGACCTTAGCGTAATGCACCACTAGGCCCCAAAAAATAAGGGTAGATACGAGAAGTAATAATACTAACAAAATAACTACAGGTATGAAAGTATGAAATATGAGCTAAATCACTATGTCATAAGTAACATGATGTCAACATTTTGTACATTCATCTTATCATGATGAAGTAAGTCCAATGCATGACTAATATGTCCCAACATAATAAGCAATAGGCATTATGATCCAATCTATCAATATATGATGAACATATTCTATCATGGCAACCAAGTATACTATGATGCAACAAGTGAAACTATCAAATATACTACATGTCCCAAAGCTACGCTATAAGCATGTCAACGTAATCCAACTACTATGCCTATCTAGTAGTGACTGTCATATCCCGGTTTAATGTCATTTTTCTATCATGTTCTAGGACCTACATAAGTGTGGTCCAGCTTGTGCCGCCTAAGTGTCGGTGGTACTCCAGCATTCCCACTCTACGAATGAGTCTATCCCTCCCGACCTCGTAGGTTTCTCGATACCGTACGAGCGAGCATAAGTCACGTAGTCCAACTCCGGAGTGCCGGCTTGTAGGGAGCGACCCTCACAAGCATATGCGAATGAGCACAGATGGCAAACAAACGTAGTCAATAGCTCAAGTATCAAATCATCATGTCTCTAACATGGTATAAGCCATTAGCAACCCAACAGTCTAGTTCTATGTCTCGAGTGAAGTTCCAACATACACTATGTTTAGTGCCTCTTTATGACACTTAAACATTTACATAACCTGTAAGGTACCGGACTTCTAAAACTATTAAGTTACGGTTTACATTCGATTGGAGAGCCATTTGAATGGTCCCGGTGAAGTTTGATGAGGTTCGGGAGCTATCGGGTGTTTCGGTGCGCGTAGGCGCTAAAACGGACCCGAAAGGCTAACTTGGGCCGTGAGCTAAATCCGGAATTAGCGAGGTTGAGTTTGATGAAAACTGTGTTGAAATGCAGTTTGTGAGAGTCTCGTCGATTTTGAGACGAATCGGATGGTCACAGCGAACGGACGGCGCGGAACGTGGAGCGAAAGGACGAAGCTGGAAATTGCTAAGTCTGGGCTGCGAATGGTCTCTCTGTGGTTTCCAGGTAGAGAGACGGTCTTCAGGACCGGCTCCCTTCAGTGTAGAGATCAGGGGCCCGACCGCTGCGCTCTCGGGCTGTTGCAAAAAAGGCTTGTTGGAGGGGGTTTTTATGCATTGTTGCATGGTTAAGTGTATAGAGAGTGGTGGAAACCTCGTCTCTCTCTCTTCCTCACCGTTTAGCACCAAAGTGCCCTCTTCCTTTTCCTCCCCTGATTCTTAAACGATATAGAAGAAAGAAGAAGAGAGAAGGAGAAGAAGAGAAGAGAAGAGAGAGCAAGAAGGATCAAGAGCGGATCTTCGAACTGCTCATTCGTTTGCTGCGCTTGCGAAGAACTAGAGAGGTGCTTGTTACCTCTATGGTAGATCTCTAGAATGAGGATTTAATTGCCTTTAGAAGTGGGATTAGTAGGCGCTTTGATGTATTAGATGTTTATTGAGAATCGGAGATCGATTTGGGTTATTTTGCCGTAAGTCGCAACTATAGGGCTCAAAAATGGGATTTTGTATAGATGGTGTTTATCTTCATTAACCTCTGTTAACCTAATTAGGGGTTAAACAACGGTTGGTAGTGCTCGGTTCGACATACGAAGGAGCTGTCGCGGAGTTATTAGTAACGTTCTGTTTTGGTACAGATAGCGACAGCTCGAGCGAGATAGGCCTCCAACGAATCATTGAAGCGGAGCGGCGTAGTCGTAGGCGGGGCAGACGCGGAAGAACGGGGGGCTGCGGGGGGTGGGGTCATAGTCTTCCGATGGCGGGGGTGCGGGCTGGCACGCGGAGGCACCGGGGGGGGGGGGGGAGAGGCGGCGGCGGTGGGCGAGGCGTAGCGGGCAAGAACGTTGGTCGGGGGGGCGTAGTGTCGTGATTAAACTCCATGAATAGCGGATCGGCGGATTGCGATGGACTTCGGGTGGTGCGCAAGAGTTCGAGCCGACCCGGTCACGGGCGCCGGGAGAGCGATTGCAAGTGTTCGACGAGATCGGAGTGAATTAAGGGTGGTGGTGAAATTTACGAAGCGCCTTATGTTCGCCGCTTTATGTCTAAGTGATTTAGATCCAGTTGATGTATGCATGTAATGATCGGTATTATATATATTATATATATGCATTATAAATGTAAGCATGCATGTTAATGATATTGATGCATCTAGTTAGATCGCATGTATAATGATATGTTATAAAAGTGGGCGGCCATTGGAAATGTATGCTAGATGCATGTGTATATGGATTGAATGTGACAAGTAGGGATATCACGTGATCGGAGTGGCATAACATGACTGTTAATAAATATAGGATCGAGAATAGATTGACATTGATACCTAGGTTGGTAACTAGGATATATAAAGAGTGGATCTACTAGTTGTAAAGAACTAGGTGATGAGTATCGAATCCTAGAGTCGGGGATCTAGGTGTGTGGATTTAACTGTGTTAAGACAATAGGTTGAGAACTGAACTAGAGTTAAGGCCGTAAAACCTAGGTTGTGAATCAAGGCATTAGACCGTAGAGTCTGTTGGACCTAGGGTGGAGGCAATTGGGACTAGATAGGGTCAATAGTGTAGGGTTGAGTATGGACCCTTGACATTGTGACAGTCGGATTCCGCGATCCAATTGTACTTGTAACTCATAGTTCTTGGGACGCGGGTGTACTGCGTGCGATTGTTTTCCTCTCCACCGGAAAGACTTGGGATTATGACTAAGCAAGAACAAAGAGCGCTGGTGTGTTTTCGGCATGTCCTACTGTAATACACTGGATCTTAGCAATCGCAGTTCGCGATGTTTGATGGGGTATTGGAGCTTCCAGTTTTGGAAGGTCGTTGATAGTGTCCGACCCTGGCAAGCAGGCGCCCGAGATTTGGAAGTGGACTGCCCAAAATTCAATGGAGATTTTCTGGACAGCTCTCGGTAAGCCTGCCACAGCAGGGGGTCTGTACCGGACAGACTGTCCTTGTCCGGGTTACAAGGTGTGATGGTCTGTACGGTACGCATCGCTTAGTCGGATACAGAGCCGTGTCGACCCGCGCGCCGAGCCCTGGGTTTGCATTCGTCGGCTTGTGTACCGGTACAAGAGGGGGGCGTGGACCGGTAAGAGGATGGCAGATTTTCGATGAGTGTTGTTCTTGCAGCGGCGGTGTTTTTGCTTTGTAGCATGACTATAATAGCACCCACGCCTAGGGCTTTCTTTTAAGCTTGGCCTGCCGGGCAAGGTAGGAGAGCTTTATTTTGCTTCTCTTTGGTTTTATTCTCCTTTAGGCCTAGTTTTGAAGGATTAATTCCCATTTTCTTTCCTTTTTATGATTCTTCACATTGATGGATGCTAGAGCTTGGATTTTGGAGCTAGTGAGGATTTAGTCTTGTGGGATTAAAGGATTGGTAGAGCTTGTATTTGAAGCTTACTAAGAGGTAAGTCATCTATCTGCCTTAGTTTGAGTTTCAGTTGGTTTCATGAGAATGAACTAGATTGTGATATGTAGGGGTTTTTTTGGGACATTTTGATCTAGGGCTTTTTGAGCTATTGATTGGCATTCGAGGTTTCCAGTAAAGTTGGATTGGCATGGCCTATGCTTCATTTTGGAGGCTTTAGAGGCGATCTAATGGCACTAGAGGTGAGTTTGTTCACTATCTTATTAGTTTAATATTGAGTATTTGTGCAGTTCGTTTGTTCCGTATTGTGACGCATGTTTCGTTATCCTCTGGTTATCTAGGAGACTAGCATGGACACCGCTCGTGGAGCGCACGAGGAGTTTTCGTTGCCAGTCGGTGGGTTGGACCTTCGGGGAATGGGGCGCGAAATGACACCTATTGCCTTATCTACTTTATTGTAAAATAGTTTTAAGTTATTTCTTGCTAATGGGATTTATATGAATTTCTAGGACTTACAATGCTGCCTGGTTATATGAATAATTTCAATTATTTAGTAGAGCTATATGAGTGAATGCATGCATATTGGGAAAAAGTGTTTATTTTACAGGTGGAAAATATATCTTACTTATGAGGCTTATGATTGGATATGTGCTTTGGAACATAGTTGCCATTGTTTGATAGAAAAAACGAGCAGTGTATAAAGGGGCACTGAAATAAAGTGACTATGGCTGCAACATAGAATTATTGATAGGCCTTTGTACATTGCCTTATATTCTGATGTTAGAGACATGCATGACATAGAATAGGCGTTGCACTCGATTATTCATGTTATTAGCATGGGGCTGTGAATTGCTGAAGTATTTTGACTACTTGCTTGTGCTCTTCGACATGGCTTGTGAGGGTCTGCTCCTACAAGCCGAGCATCCTGGAGTAGCCATCGCGTTAGTATTCGTCAGTGCGAGCTTGCGGCGACGAGTGGATTGCCGTGGACAGGCTTTCATCGTTAGGGGTTGATGACTACACGGGGCATAGGGCTCGGCCGGCAGACGAGCCTTAGGGTGAGGTTCAGGGCATAGACAGCCTTCGGTGCTCTGCTTAGATTGGGCTTTATATATATATATACCATATGAATGTGGACAGATGATGATTAGTGTGTCGTTGCGACAGGATTCGAATAGTAAAACAACGGAACTTCACTTTTTCATTGTGTAATCATGATAGTTGAGACATTTACTTTATGCCCCATGTTCTTTCATACTTATGCTTATTCATGTAAGTGAGTATATGTCGTGTTAGTATAGCGGCGGATTTCCTATTTACTTACTGAGCTTTCTACTTTTTTTCACTGACATCTTGTGTGCTTTGGCCTGTGGTGGTGCATGCACTGAAGTCGAAGTATTGGCCACTGGGAACTATTTTTAATAGTTATGCCTGTTTTACTAGGTTTCCTTTTCATGAGCTTGGCCAGGCGGAGGCACAGGATCGGCGGCAAGGGGAATCGCGTAGCGGGGCCGTTTAGGGGGGATAGCTAGCGAGAGCTTACTGCCTAGGTGGTTTACTCTTTCTTTTGTGTTTGAGAGAGTGAGAGTTTTGTACCCTGTCTAGAGCACCCTTGTGTATCTTATCTTAGCACATTGTATTTGGGATTTCCTTTGTATTATTTTTATGCTTATTTAGGATTTACTGCTTTTTCCTCATCCCTTTGTTCTAGATTTAGCAGTTTATTTGCTCTGATACGCTAATTCTTTTATTATTGCTTTTATTATTGTTGTTTTTGCGCTTTTATGTGAAGACATATGCGCGTTCGGGCGGCGGGCGCTGCGATGGGTCCGCGGCTCGACACATTAATTTTGTATCAGAGCTAGGGTGAGTCTTGTTGACCTAGTCAAACTTAGGCGGTTGGAGTATAGGAAATAGGATCGTAGAGACGAGTCTATGCGATTGTAATGCGAAGTATTAGATTGAGTATCTTGAATACTCTAAATGGAGTTAATTGAGGGGTATAAGCTACTTCGCGGAGGGTTACGTTTGGCATGCCGACAAGGACATGAGGTGGATATGTGAAGAACACTTCTTTTTTCATGATTGGTGGGTTTGTTTTTGAGGGGGATCAGATAGCTGTGAGTTATTTTTAATTGTGCTTTATTTTGTTGTGATGCCGATTACTCAGCTCCATCTCCGGGCAGCGCGGACATGCGGGCAAACTCGAAGGAGGTCGAAACTCCGCTACCGCCGGATCCAGCGAGTCGTCCGTGGTTGAGGGCGCCTAGCTTGCAGCCTCCGACCTAGTTCGCAGAGGCAGAGGCGGGCCGACAGAGACTGGACAGGCGCGCGAAGGAGGCGCGGGATTGAAGGCCTGGAGATTTACTTCGTTGCAGCGACAGCAGCTTCTAGGGAGTCGTCAGGCCCTACACCGCCTTAAGCACCAGTCAGTAGTGAACGTTGGCCGAGGACGCACGCCGTCCCAGCGCTATTCTTCGCGCCGGCTGGCGTTGTGGCCGTATGCCAGGGAGGCAGTTTTTGCCGTAGCACCGCTGTTGCAGATCGGCTGACCCGGTGGAGGAGCATTTTCTACTGGTGGTTTGAGGGGCTTTGGAGCGAGATGGTGACTGATGGAGCCTCAATGCAGTTCAGGGGTTGCAGTCCGAGTCGCCTTCGATGGCTGGGTACAGCTGACCACTTGGTGTGGAGAAGTGGTTCTGCATATGGAGAGCTCTTTCGCGAACTTTCTGGGAGTAGAGGGACAGATTTGGCTCCGCCGCCACTTGCACACTTGGACGGCGACGGCTACGCTGGTGGGTTGGACTTCGAGTGAGACCCGCCTGATTCGGCCATCTATCACTTGGACGAGGGTTCAGGAGTTTTCGGCGCACTACTTCGGACCAGGTCAGAGGATAGATGGAACAGGATTTGCGCCAGCGTGCTGAGCGTGACAGACGTAGTGAGTACGAGAGGAGTTTTCTCGGTTCTGCATTGCGTGCCTTGTTCTCGACGCGAGGACAAGCCCGATTTCGATGCGAGGGTTGAGCGCCCGTCGACTGTCCGTTTGTGCGATCGTAACTCCAACTACGGGCAGGTGGTGATCGCGGTATTCGTGAGAGCGGCGGCAGAGGTCCAGGGCAGCGAAGGAGGCTAGGGACAAGACGTGTAAGGCATGAGGCTGCGGCTGAGGGTGCGAGCAGACGCATCTAGGAGGCCGCCAAGCATCCGAGGGCCAGCAGCGTGGACGCGGCTTTAGTAGCTGCTCGAGGAGGATGACGATCAGGCGCCGGTTCCCCGTGTGTGATCTGTGTTGGGTCCCACTACCACCGGAGTGTCAGCGGACGGCAGTGTGTTTCCAGCTTGGTGCCAAGGAGGCACGTGCGTATATGATGGCCGAGGGTTCTTCACGCACGTCGACTGCATCGCGGCACCGCTTCTCCAGCCGTAGCCAGGGACTCTCGAACAGTACAGCCTGCGCGACACCGCCCAGCGCCAGGAGCGAGGCGGGATCTTCGGCAGGTCCGCGTGTTGTGGGGTTGTGTGGGTGCATGTATGCGCTCTGACTGAGGCTCGGCGGGGCAGCTAGCGAGGATGATAGGTTGCAGGGTATCATTTTACTTGTATGCATTAGGAGTTTCGTGCTGTACTTTGATATCGTGCATCGCATCATATAGATCGGACTGTTGCCGAAGTTGCATTGATACGTTGGTTTCTTTGTTGATACGGGACAATGCCTGTTGTATCGACCATATTGTTATGGATTTAGAGAGTATAGCCCAGTTTGCCTATTCGGGGTAGGGATTCGGAATCAATGCAGATAGATTGCTAGCTTGGGCAAAGCTATTGGAGATGTTTGATTGCGTCATGGGCGATGGATTGGATGACAAGTATTATGCACGATGTTAGCAGGATGCAAAGCCACGGTTACTTTTAGGAAGAACCAATGAGAGAAGATGAGAGTAGGTGTTGGGTAGTGGAGCCGGAGTTAGACTGTTTTGCAGATGTGCTATTCGCTCGCCCCCGCCCCCCCCCCCCCCCCTCTCGCAGCCTAGGCAGTTGACAATCAGGCAGAGGCTGTGTAAGCTCTATTTGGCTAGATCGTTGTGCTGAAGGGATACAAAGGAACGCGAAGATGCGCCATAGGCGTTGAAGGTATATTCTAGGTGGAGTGCGGTGAAGCCAAGGATGGTCTTCCAGAAGAGCTAGCGGGTATGCTAGGCGGAGATTGGTTCGTGTTGATTCGTTCCCAGGGACTACCCCATTTCAAAGGCACCCTATAGAGGATAGCACAGCAGAAGCTGAGGAGTGAGGCACAGTGGATCATCGTTGGCAAAGGTTCATTCGACCGAAGTTAGTTGTAGCCGGGCGTTGGGAAGATCAGTTTTTGTCGTCAAAGAAGAAATGAGGATCACTTCGCTTTGTGTGGATTATGTAACTTCAATAGAGTCACGAATCGAAGAACAAGTAATCGTTGACCGACGACGAATGACTTGTTTGATCAAAGCAGCTCAGGCAAATATGATCACCAATGTTATTCAAGTAGAACTTGCAGTCGGGATACCACCAGTTGAAGATACAAACCCTGAGGACGTATCAAGACTGTGCTTCCCTTAGACGCGCCCGGCCCGGCTCATTGGAACTGTATTGAGCTTCACGTCTTTGTCCGTTTGGCGCTTTAATGCGCCCCGCGCGTTGTTATGCTCTGATGGAACCATGTTTGTTCGCTTATTCTAGACGAGCGTTCGTAACACAGGGTTGCTAGTGCAGTCGCGCCCCACATTTTCGGGCATCTCTCTCGGTAGATGGCGTGATCGACGAGACAACTGAGAGATCTGTCGTCAGTGACGTTCGGGGAAAAGGGCTTTCATGCCGATTGAAGAATGGAATTTGGCTGACGAAGAAAGGTAGCATCCTTGGACCTATGAATTTCAGGCTCACGAAGTGTGTGTGGGGTGGGTGGGGCAGTATTAGCAGTGGTCCCTAGATATCGAAGACTCAAGGATTGCCGCGACCGGACGAGCGGCACGGCGATACGGAGCTCTTGATTGGCCGCGGGTTTCCTCCGGGATTCGTGAGCTTTGCAACGGTGTATCAGTTACTCCTCCGCAGTGGCTCACGCCAAAAGGAATCGG
>NW_017890740.1:0-37159 GCF_001540865.1 Ananas comosus | reverse complement strand
TACTGCTTACATATATACATATTCAGTATTTGAGTTCTTCACCACTTGACTTCGACCCTTACTCTACTTAGTATACTCTCCCGTTTGCCATGACATAGAAGTAGAGCAGTAATGACACTTACATTTATACTTCCGTTGACCTGAGTGGTCGGTGCCCGTGTACTATAATCATTGATCTCACACATTTCAGTTGACCTGAGTGATCGATGCCTGTCATTAATCTCACACTTTCCTATTGACCTGAGTGGTCGGTACTTATGTTCCTATATAGCTTCGATGACTTATTGGTCGGTGTGCCTCAAGGGGCGGTGATTGTCAACTATTGCTAGGGTTATATGCCAGACAGAACGGTTGTGGCTTTCCTAAGGTCCTTAGACCGACACGGCGGTATAAATTGGGTACATTTGGACTTTTCGTCAGGTTGACGCATATAGCTACAGTAGCAGTTATTGCATGCTTTTTTATAGTTTGTTTCTCTTCACACTTACATTACTTTTGTAGGCCTTTATTTACCTATACCTGGTTACCAGCGAGTACCGCTTCCTTCATTGGCTTGCGGTACCCACTGGGAGACTCTTTGTTGGTTTCTCACCCCCGTTTCTCTATAGGTGACGCAGGTGGGAATAGTTAGGATGCAGCATGAGGCCGTAGCTAGCATGCGGTCTTAGAGATCTCGATCTCGGTATGCATTTTGACTATACTCTATACTTAGTATAGACATACATGTGATAGCATAGTTTATCCCTACACCTGATAGTAGACATTTATTCGTGGTTCAGTTAATATTCTATATCTTCAGATTTTGGATATTGTACTTATGGGGGTTTTGGATGCTCATGGTTTTGGACATTTGTGGTTTTTTAACACATGTGGTTTTGGACTCAGATTTCTCTCGATGGTTTTCTACCCCTCGTGGTAGCGTTTTTAAAATAATGGTTTCAATGTGGGAAACATTTTTAAATGGTTTTCTCGAGGTTCTTTCGCAAAGTTAGAGTTTTAAAAAGAAAATCTTCGTGTGGGAGACAATTTCAACTTCTAAGATGGAACTAGGCTACTATGCTATTAATAGCACCAAGTCATTGGTGCTACCAAGTTTTTTGCCATTGGATTAAGAGATGTGTGGTTAGGATAATGTGAGCCCTCTAGGGTTGAGTGGGTGGTTGGTTGAATAGTATGATCTAACGGGTGAAAATGATCAAAAGGGTAGATCTAATGGCGGAAAACTTGGTAGCACCAAGTGCTTCGTGCTATTAATAGCATAGTAGGCGGACTCTCTAAGATGAATATGAATGAAATGTGGAATGGATGCGCGACTGAAATGGACGCTAGCTATTTATGGTATTATGATGATCCTTGTACATCTGTTGTTGTGGAACAATGTGTGAGTGGAATGATCGGGTTGCTTTAAATTGTACATGATTGCTACACCATGCAAATACAGAGAGAGACTCTATCCATTGTTTAGAAAATTTTCGTATATTGTTATGGCGAATCTGTATGCACCCTGCGGGGTCAAGGTTTTTTATAAAAAATAGAGTTGTTTTCCGCTTTCTTATTTTAAAGACAACCTTAATTTCGAATTTGGCTTTCACAAAGGAACATTGGTGCGTGACACTATAAGGATTAATGCAAGATCAAGGAAATTGAAATAGATTTTATGTTTTTCGCACCGTGTTATCATTGGATTTTAATGTTTAATGAGTTTTCCTAAGCTAGCTGAGCTAAAGAGAAAGCAGACCAAGGACACAGACCTCAAATTGACAATGCAGATCAGAAGAAGCTTGAGTTGGCCTAAGTGGTAGAACAAAATGAGAATAGGTTCTTAATTTGTTTTAGCGGGCTTAGATGTTGAGCCAACGTCAAGCACAATAGCAGGGTATCTGCTTGTTAGGATTTATAGCAATCAACATGTTATTAATGATAGCATTTTGAAGAAATTATTTTAGTTATTGTGAGGCTTGACGCGTTATAAAGGAAGGTTCAATCGCAAGGATTGTTCTTATAGGTCAAATATCTATTTAGTTAGAGGCTTTAGTAGATCTCAGGTGTCGTTTTATGTAGAATGAATCAAAAATGTGACGAAAGGAGAGATCTATGTTTTATCTTGTAAAAAAGAGCAGCCGGGGTGTAAAGAAGCACAAGGGATCATGATATACTAAAAGTCAGGATCTTGATATAATAAAATTCAATACTGCTAACCAAGGCTCAGCATGAATTGTGTAACGTTGGTGTGAACCACGTAAAATATAATGGTGTTTTGTTATTATGCTGGCTATTTTTCTTATACTTACCAATTATTTTGCTTGCAAAATGTGTTCCGACTTGCTAACTAGGAAGGATTATCAGGTAGGCCAATACCTTTGCCAAAAATAATCAGTGTTTAACATCATGTAATGTCTATCTTTTTTACCTATTGTTGTTTCAAAACTTTTGCTCGAAAGAGTGCAATTCAGTTTATAGATAAAGGCAGCATGTCAGAATAAATAGGCTTGAAAACTACCTACATATAATATATATATATATATATATAGAGCTAGAGAGAGAGAGTTGAGCTAGAATACTATCGGTAGCAAACGGACTCCGTTGCCACCCATTTGTTTTCGATGATAGAGCCTCCAAATCGACGATCGGCACCGTTAAATATAATCTATACCACTTGAAGTATCTAGAAATCAAATTTCATGCTTTTCCGATATTGTTCTCTTGTCCATCAAGTGAGCGTAAAAATGAACGGTTGAAAATGAATATCCTCTGAAAAGTGATGATAGAAATTTTATAATCATGATCGAGAGTATAGATCTTGTTCTAAATAGTTTAAAGAATTTTCTAACCAAAATTCAATTGATTTGGATAGCTTTACGCCGTTAAACGTGAAAACACCTCATATCTACCACTAAAATTACGAATTTTGAAATCTTTTGATCATTAGGTCAATGATATCGAAAAGATTTGAAATTTAGTTTCTAGATACTTTAAGTGGTATAGATCATGTTCAACGGTGCCGATTGTCGATTTGGAAGCTCCATCATCGAAAACAAATGGGTGGCAACGGAGCCCGTTTGCTACCGATAGTATTCTAGCTCAACTCTCTCTCTCTCTCTCTCTCTCTACTCTCTCTCTCTTCTCTCTCTCTCTCTCTCTCTCTCTATATTATATATCATATATAATATATATATATATATATAGTAGAAGCTACTATGCTATCAGAAAGCATAAAGTATGTTGGCTGCTTCCGATTTTTAGTCCTTAGATCAACCTCCATTCTGATCATTTTAGACCATTTGGATAATTAGTTATTAACCAATGAGGGTGACCACTCAACCCTCTAAGGGAGGATCCGCGCTACAACATCGAAAGGTAACGCATTAGGCCCACACATCGGGTAGGAATAGCAAAAAGTTAATTTGGTTTGAATATCTTTATTTTATGCAGAAACTTTGTGATTGAAAGTTCTGCATCTGCAAAAATTGTATAATGATGGCACACATCGGGTAGAAAAGTTATGCAAGAAAAACGAAAGGAAAATGGTAATGACTCACATTAAAATTATTTATTATTATATTGATATTTATCTGTTCACCTATAATTATTATTTATTTTTTGTTTATAGGGAAATTGCCTTTGCAAAGGAACCTTGATCGACTAACTTTCTATGGGAAGGGTTGACCCCTCAAGAAAAGACATGCAAAATTTCGTAAATAAGGATGCGGAGAATAGTTTGCGTGCGTAAATTTTTTTTTTTCTAGTTGTTACACTTTACATATTCATAGATTTGTAGAATATTATATTTCAAACATTGTTTGTCCCTCAAATGATTAATAGAATACAACGCGTTGGAAATTTGTTGAACTTTCTCAAGGTTCTGAATCTAATACAAGCAAGCTAATAGATGAGGCTTTTCTTGATGTCATGTGTAAGATATTGACTTTCCCGTCCTGTTAAACCACTTTTGGTCAATAGGACCAAAGCGTGGCGAGAGAGATGTTTGGACATGTTCCATTTGACATTCCAATAATGTTGAAAGGGTTAAAGTTGAACTCCAAGTGAGTTAGAAAGGTTTTAGCGTTACTCGGCACGAAATAGAGACGAAACAATGCAAAACTGCATTCTGGAGCATTGTTAACCGGTGACTAAATCATGTAGTACCGGTACCCCGTAGCAACCCGAGAGCAGCAACTCTCGAGTTTGGCCTCTGCGAAGCTGGTTAACCGGTAACTAATCAAGGCGTACCGGTACCAGGTGCAGAAAACTGCAGAATGCAGTATGTTGCAAATAGCAAATGTTGAGGGCTTTTATGCAATTGTGGCAGCCTATAAATAGACCCCATCACCCTCTCTTGTGTTCACCGCCAGAGAACACTCCTCCTTATCTCTTTTTCTCCTTTTCTCTCTCTAGAAGCTCTCCCAAGGTGGATCTAAGTGGAGGGATTGGTGGAGATTGAAGCAAAGAAGTTGAATTTCGTCTTCTTCTTCTTCCCTTGCTTAGAGAGGAAGGAGCTTTAATGTAGATTTCTAGGGTTCGTGTTTTAAGCTCTAGAAATGGTTTTAGTAGAACCCTTTGATGCTAAGTAGATGTTATTTGCTTGAATCGAGGCTCCGCGTGGGGTATTCTTGCAAAGTTGAACATCTAGGGTTAGAAAAGGGGTTTGGTAAAGTTGAGATCTAAAGTAGGGATTGATCTCTTTTATACCTAACTACTAGGTAATCGAACGTTGGTGAACTCAGTTCGGCGATCCGACGAGTCGGTGCGAAAGGATTAAAGAAAAGCCTGTTTTTGGCTTCGTTTGCCGCAGTTGAGAGAGATTGGCGACGAAAAATTACGAAAGTTGGAACCTAGCTTCGAGGCATCACTAGAAGGTGGGGGGTGTCTATCCCGAAGCAATTGAACTTCTTCCTATGTCTAAGTTATTTTATTATAGCATATGTTCATATATTGTTAGCATGCATTATAGGTTATGTTAAGTAAATTGCACTTCAATTCCTTGCATGTTTCCATCGTAGAAATCGTATAGTGAGTTGAGCACTTGATTTAGTGGACACATGAGAATTTGGTCTTGACATGGAATCCTATAGTGCCAAAAAATAAAAGATCAACTTGGACATGTAAATGAACTCAATGAGTGGCATTTGGACTAGTGTAGTTGGAACACTTACAGCTTGATGACAGGAACTTAGGAACAAAGATGATTTCCTAAGTAGTAGCATGTGAACTAGTGCAGCAGAGGCACTAACTATCCTCGGGTGAGAGGATTGGATCGTACTCACATAGTCTGTGTAACCTTGGCGTGGTCGCTCCACCCCAAGTAGTGAGCTCCAGAGTAGATGTCGCGTTTGGATAACATGATTACCCAGCAGACGGTCTCGGGTGGTGTAGCGCAGAGTCTACTGACCGACAAGATTTGAGATGTGAGTTGGGCGTAACCTTTTGGTTAGCCGAGATGAGATTGGATATGAGACATAATACTTGATAGTAGGTTTCATTACTATGTAGATATTCCTTTACATCTTGTATATCATGCAGATTGAGACATAGTATAATGTTAGTAGAATACATTACTATGGGCATGCATTCATTCTGTTATTGAGGCATAGTAGCATGTTGTTGGTTTGTTACTATATAGCAGCTCATTTTCATATCTATCTATCTATCTGCTTATGCCTGCTTAGACCTAATAGGAAGATCGGCGGAGTCGGCGGCCGAACCCACTGGGAACTATTCGTAGTTCTCACCCCACTTTGGTTGCAGGGCCGAGTACGAGCGGATCGGGCGAGGACCGCGGTAAGGGCATAGCGCCCTAGTTAGCTAGCAGCTTTTCTTTAAGTATTAGTACACCTTGTATAGATGAGAGGACTTGATGTATATGTATTTTGGAGAGTTGTGGATAAACATGTATACATTTTGGAGATGAAAAATGTAAACTCGATGTATATGTTGAATGAAATTATAATAGTTAGATCTTTTTCTCTTTTGCTTGTCATTGATTGTATTGTACTTGCTAGATCATGTATGTGGTTCATGTTTCTTGGGCAACTGTTAAGTACATGATCTTGTTGTTGTTAGCCTTGGGCGGATAGGGAAGACTCTGTCCGTTCGGCGTCTGATCGACGTACCCGAACCGGCCAAATTGGCGGTCGACATCATGGGTCCTAAACATAATGGACATGTGAAAGGGTTAGGCTTGGGACCTACGTTGAGATCATATTATGGTGTGAAACATATGAATTTGCCTATAGCAGGAGAATCAAGTAAGGGATAATCAGGGGAGGTAGAAAGGCTCAAGGGGGAATTGGAACATATGAAAAACAAAATGGATACATTTCTCTCAGAAATGGATCGCATAAAAGCTTTATTATCAGATAGAGTTCTCAATTCTCAGGTATATCAATTTGATAGTAAGTTATTACTAATAATATATTTGAATAATTTTGTATTTTAGTATGCTTAACAATTTTTCTATTGTTTGATATTTTTTTAGGTTGTGGGTGGCAATACTAATTCCGTTGATGCATTCTATCCAAATCATCATCAATCATCGAATGCAAGTTATCAGCCCAGAAGTGAAGAAGAAAACCATCGCACTATTTGAAATCTTATCAAGTAGTGAAAACTCAATTGTTGACTATGTTTAAAACTATTTAAACTTCGTTCCATTTTATATTGCTACTATTGAATATATATTGAATGACAATATTGTGTTTTGGATTATATGTTAAACAATCAGGATGTTGCTTTTTGTGTTGCTACTATTGGATATGTATTGAATGGCAATATTGTGTTTTGGATCATATGTTAAAATATTGAGTTGTTACTTGTTGAGAATTATTTTTTGGTGAGAAATGTAATATTTGATTGTGGTAATATTTATGATACTATGTTTGTTAATAATTTTTAATTTTTTATTCATAAATGTATATTAATATAAATATTAATATAATATTTTACTATATCTGTAGGATAGAGGCGGTTTCAATCGCCTCTACCATTGATTCTGCATAATAATATTTGTAGAGGCGGTTTAGACCGCCTCTATAAATTAAATTTTATAGAGGCGGTTTGGACAGTCTCTACAAATAAATATTTGTAGAGGCGGTTTAAACCGCCTCTATATGTTAAAATTTGTTTAATAAATTGTGAATAAAAAATATTAAATTAAAATATTGCGGCGGTTGAAACCACCTCTATATACCGTCTCTACGCTCCCCCAGCAGTCGCTCAAACCGCCTCTACATTGTAGAGGCGGTGTCTACGCCGACAGTCTAGAGACAGTTGCCGAAACCACCTCTAAGAATTGTAGAGGCGGTTTAAACCGCCTCTACGATTGCTAAAATCCGCCTCTACAAGCGCCTTTTCCTGTAGTGCACTATCATCCCAACCGTAAAATTTTTGATCCAAGGGCGAGAAAATCGGAAGCACCAACTAATTTATGCTTCCGATAGCATAGTAGCTCTATACTATATATATATATATATATATAGAGAGAGAGAGAGAGAGAGAGAGAGAGAGAGTTGAGTTAGAATACTCTCAAAAACACCCAGAGGTTGGTGCTTTTGAGTTTTTAACCCTTGGATTGAGAAATATAAGGTTGGGATGATGGTGGTAGGTGGTGGTAGGTGATGGTAGATGGAATAGTATTTGATCCAAGTATTATTAGTAATCAAGGAGTAGATCCAAGGGCTAGAAACCTAGAAGTAAAAATGGGGTGATATTTTTAAAAATATTCTAGCTCAATTATATATATATATAGAGAGAGAGAGAGAGAGAGAGAGAGAGAGAGAGAGAGAAAGTTTGGCATGCTACCCAGTACCCACATCATGCTATTACTTGAAATATTAATAGCAAGTTTAAATAAAAAACATTTATGCATTAGGACTGGATTAGCAAGTGAAGACTATTTGGAACAAAGGTGATTGACAATTTTAAATTTTCATCCTATATATGTTTCTTTTTTTTTTTTGCTCCAAATTACTCCCCCTGTTTAGAGATGTTACTTGTGCTTTTGTGCATAAAGTAATAAGTTAAGAAGATAAATTATTGGATAATCATTATCAATAATAAACAATCCTTCTTTCTTTGTTGGCATGTGTCATTTACTGTTTCTTAACCATTCACAAATGTTAATCACTTTAAGTAGGTGAAATGAAAACCAACAGAGTTAATTGGAAAAAAAAAAAAAAGAAAGATTAGGGGGCAAGAATAAAATTTGAAATTTAGGTGGCTATATGTAAACAAGCAAAAGTTCAAATGGTTCGGTTGCATTTAAACTTAATAGTAAAAGTAGTTAATAAGCATATGACAATAAAATATCTTTAAAATTATTTTTTATAAGATATATAGATGTCATGGAAAAAGATAAAGGGTGTTGAACTTACAAACCAACCGGCCATAATGTAATTTCTATTATTTCCTTTTCCACCCATAATCTGCATTGCTGATCCAGTTAACTGATCTTGTCCCGTTAGTTTTGGCTCATACACATTTAGTACTGCTCTACAACCATAGGCTTCTTCACTTAGTCTCACTACTGCCCACTAAATTAAAAAAACAAAAAAGATCACAAAAAGGAATTAAAACCAAAATATAAGCAAATTAAATATTATTACATATTACTAGCTAGCAAGTTGGTAATGCAAGTAATATATATATAACACACCACTCAAGTTAAATATGTATTGGTGTGTACTCTAGCTTGCATAAAGGATCATTTATTGATCATTTAAATTAAGTTTTTTGCATTATAGTCATTAATTTGTCAACCGTGAGTAACAAAGACGTTACATTAATATAGAGTTCAAGCAAGTCGACGAATTACAAGTTCTGAAATTTTGGAAATCCACGAGAGTAATTTACAGAACAATTAAAAAAAAAAAAAAATGGAGATCCAGGAGAATAATTTACAAAACCATTTTTTTTAAATAAAAAAATTGAACCAAATTAAGTAGCACATGAAGTAGGTTGCTTATCTAACCCAAAGATAACTTGGTTCCAATTCAAACTAAATCCAAACTGCACTGGACAGGGACAAAGCAAAGATTCAATTACGAGGGGGGCCAAAATATGTACAGATAAAAATTTTAACAAATAAATAAGATTTTAACTACTCAAATTTTTAATTTAAATTTTTAGTGATAAGATAATTAATGTTAAAAAATATTAAATTTATTTCTTTAATTTACACTCACTTAACTTTTAATTATTTTGTTTGCATTATTCCATTTAAATAACTTCAGAATTTTACTAAATCTAGTAGTAATTTAGTTAGAATTTAATTTTCTAATTTTTGTTAATAAAAAAATAACAACCAATGACTAACATCTAACAGAGCTATTAAATTTAGCATACTATTTTATTTAGTTAAATAAATTAGCTCATCAAAAAATAATTAGAAAGTTAAGAATATATAAATAAAATATTTAAAGTTGAAAGGACTTATTTCAAAATGCACTATAATTAAGAAATTATTAATATATTTTCACCTATAAAATACATAAGAAGAGAGAAAGCTTCATACTAGTACTAAAAACTTTTTACAAAATAGGCTCATACATTTTAAAAATTAATTAAAAATTTATAAGCTACCAAAAGACTATAAAGTAAATATTGAAAAGTTGAGGGGGGCCATGGCCCCTTTGGATCAATACATGGCTCCGTCCCTGGCACAGGAGACCAGTTTTTCTCTTTTAAATTAGTTTCTTCCAGTTCGGTCACAAGTATGAAAATCCTGATTTTGAGATTTTGCTGCAGTTCAAGTTTCTTTTTTTCTTTGGTAAAAAAGGTTGGTTGAAGCCGAACCGATATCAATATCATTGGAAATATTCTAAAGTACATCATAAGGCGCTAGAAATTAAATTTCAATAATTTTAACATTTTTGGCCTACACGTTAAGCTATGTCAAGTTTATTTGCTTTATCGATTAATTCATATGATTCAAAGAAATTGAAAATTTGTAAAAATAAAAATATATATTTGGATCAAAAGTAATGACATTGATTTTCAACGGTCACATTGAATTGAAAGTTTTAGAATGTTATTCAACTTAGCCTACATATTTTCATCCTACATGATCCGTAGGTTAAAAGCATAAGAAATTCGCGATCTAGTAAATTCAAATATTGTAGAAAAGTTATGTCTCTGCGGATCATCGATGTAAACATTCTAACATCAACTTTATCAAAGAAGAGGTACTTACATGTTGTCTTTCAGTAGACTCTTCAGAGCTCTTGTTGTAAGCATCACTTGCATAATCACTCAAAAAGTTTGTAAAGGATTTAAGTGATAGGGAATCTTTAGGGCTTCTCCAAATAGGAACTGTCCCATGAGGGCATTCTTCATCATTCATCTCAATTGATGAGTAATTGGTTGTGTGAGGAGGTTCATCCTTTATGACTTCTGGATAAGAGCTTGGCCTCATCTAAGCACAAAAATCAGTGACCAAGTTATTGCACTTTTGTAGCAGGAATTAAAACTGTATGAAATGAATATAAAGGAATAAATGCTTATATACCCTTGCCATGTTTAGATATTGCATATGGCCTCTAAACTTTTAAAATATCATTCGAAAAATGGATAATAAAGCTAGAATACTTTTCGAATTGAACAAGTTCATTTAGGTCATCAAAATTTTCCGATGTTGTGGCAGCTAAAGCCACAATCGACACCATGCATGAAACGTGATCCATGACACATGAACATTTATTGTACATTATGAAATTATGTAAAAAAAAGATTTTTAATATGTATAAATTCTTTGAACCAAATAATCTACTCATGCTACGCGAATTTGCATAACTTTGCATGAAAGGTTACATGTAGAAAAAGAATATTTATCTAATCTTATTGCGTACAAAATATAACAGAATAGGATAACAATGAAGACTAATTACCTGAATAGTGTGATTTTTTAGCAAAGGATTTTTGAAAGCTGGTTGTGAGTAGATATCAACACAATCAAATTTCTCTCCTCCAATCTGTAAAAAAAATTGGTATCGATTATTCACAATTGTATCATTACTCTAATAACCTGCTTGGTTCATTACTAATGACATATTATATAATACTAACGCTTCTAATTAATGCAACATGTTGCATGCCTAAGGCATAATTCTGAAATAGATAAAATAGTATCTAGACCCCCTCATAGTATATATTACTCTTTCTTTTTGGGTATATTTCAATTTATCTTACATTGCCACCCTTTGGTTTAAGAAATGTCAATCCACCAAAAAAAAAAAAGACAGAGAAATTGAGAGCCATTGTAGAATGACTATTAGGTGATGGGGTCGGCATAAATACTTTTTTTTTTTTTTTGAGAGATAGGTAGCACGCTATCCGTTTTGTTTATTTCATTTAGAAATAAACTTAGCTGGAAATGTGAATCAAGTAAGATTCGAACTTGGGTCTCGGGTACCAACCACCAAGTCCTTTGCCACTTGTTTTAGGAACGGTCAGTGGCATAAATACATTTTGGTCTGACAAACAAAAGGAAGAAGCAAAGTGACTGTATTTTACCTTAATTGTTTTGATTGCATATTTTTTGCTATCTCCTAGCACTCCAAAGCTTTGAAAGTTTAGAAGAAGAGATAGGAGTAGAGAACATAGAGCAATCTCTGCACAAGGTCCCATAGGGTAAAAAAAAGCAGAAGTCTCCCCAATAATCTATGTGTGTGTGTATATATATGCAACTGGTATCTCTCTAAAATTGGAATTTATTTGAGACAATTAAATATTTAGTAATGTACCACTTAAATGCTTAGGATTGAATTCAACTTTTATTTATTGAGTTGCATCCCAAGATATCCATGCATTAAGTGCCTGTTTTGGTTTGTATTTTGGAGTCCGACATCTCGAGATTGCCATACATTAAGTGCCTGTTTGGGTTTCTTTTTTGGAGTCCAAAAGGTACTTATCGAGTCAAAAGTGATTATTGTTAGTTTTAATTGTTTAAAACTGTGATTTAAAACTTTATTTTGGCCCATGGGCTTCCTAGGCAGTCCAACTCTCTATGGGCCTTGTTTGGGAGCCCGTGCCTTAGTTTTCACATGTAGAGTTTAGTCCCACATTGGAAAGCAAAGGCATGTTGCTACACTTTATATACTCTCTCACTCTCAACTTAATTTCTTGGGAGAACACGAGAGTGAAGCTCTCGACTTAACACACGCACGGCACGAGTCGGGCAGTGGCCTTTTCTTTTTACTTTATTTTTTAATTAACCCAATGATGGCATTACCTTGGGAAGGTCCCAACGAGATCAAATCTGGATTTTACCCAGATTTGGTCCAACCTCGGGAAGGAGCTAGATCTTGATTAAAGATCTTCTCTTGGACCCTTCCCGTTGGACAATTCAAAACTTTTATATAGAGGTAAAGGTGAAGGTGCACATATACATACGAGAAGATTTAACCCGAGCTTGCACCTTAATAGTCTCTTCTTTCTCGCCTTTCTTTCACATTGATTTCTACATCTATTCTGCACTGAACTTTATATTCCCATTTTTACTGGATCTCTGAAAGCTCATACAGTTCGTGTTGCGCCACCCTGAGAGGGGCTTGAGGCCAGAGATCTTCGTTTTAGTTCAGGCACAGAGGTTGCGGACCTTGGACGCGTCGATTGAGCAGGTGTTGTGGGTTGACCGAGGAGCTGTATCAGTCCGTGAGCGGGCGACGGTGCCGGGGCAGAGTCAGGACAGGAAGCGTCCGGTTCCAGATGACAGAGGACAGACTAGTAGCAGGCGTCCGCCGAGGCCTCCACGATCACGCTCTCAGGGTCGTGGGTCTTCGGGGCGGCAACAATCTGGGAGACCTCGTCAGCAGAGACAGCAGCAGGGGGCTCCGCAGTGTGTTATTTGTGGGGGACCACATTGGCCTCGATTTTGTGAGCAGAGAGAGGGCCGGTGTTTTGGATGTGGACAGCCGGGGCATTGCGAGTAGCTTGTCCCCGAGTAGCATCATCAGCACCTTCGACGGCGTCGGCCCCGCCAGTATCCCAGCAGACATATGAAGCGTCACCGAGCTACCACCAGGATAACAGAGCTTCAGTGTCGCGACAGAGTGAGTAGCGACAGCAGGCATCGAGTTGCCAGGTGTATGCAACTCAGGTTGAGAACTCCACAGCAGCAGACCGTGTGGTGGCAGGTATCATTTTGATTTCTGGTATTAGAGCTCGTACTTTATTTGATACCGGTGCATCACATTCTTTTGTTAGTCGAGCATTTGTATCGTTGCATCGACTAGAGATAGGGCCGCTGTTGCATGCACGCGAGGTGCAAATTCCCGATCATGTGTTATATGTGGCGGAATGTTGTTGGGCTTGTCCAGTACAGTTGGGCCCTTGGATTATGCCTGCAGACCTGTTGGTCTTGGGGCAGTTGCAGGACTTTGATGTAGTGCTCTGCATGGATTGGTTAACTCGGTACTATGCGACGATCGATTGTGGAGCTAGGATAGTGACGTTCCGCGAGCCAGGCCAGGAGGAGTTTACTTTCAGAGGCTGCAAGACTACGCTGTTCGCCACTTGGATCTCTTCAGCGAGGACCAGGCAACTGATGAGTCCAGGATGCATCGCTTTCTTGGCGACGATAGTAGAGGTGCCTACGGCGGCACCGGGACTCGAGGATATCCCTATAGTTTGCGAGTTCCCAGATGTCTTTCCCCCAGAACTGACGACTATGCCGCCGGATAGAGAGATTGAGTTTGTGATTGACGTGGTTCCTGGAACTGCGCCAATCTCGAAGGCACCCTACCGAATAGCACCAGCAGAGCTGAAGGAGCTAAAGGCGCAGCTTCAGGATCTGATGGATAAAGGGTATGTGAGATCTAGTGTATCGCCTTGGGGAGCACCGGTGTTATTCGTGAAGAAGAAGGATGGTTCACTTAGACTGTGTGTAGATTGCGAGGAGTTGAATAAAGTGACCGTCAAGAACAAGTATCCTTTGTCGCGTATTGATGATCTGTTTGATTAGTTACAAGGATCTTGTGTCTTCTCGAAGATTGATCTTCAGTCAGGTTACCACCAGTTGAGGGAGAGGGCCGAGGATGTTCCCAAGAGGGCTTTCCAGACACGGTACGAGCATTATGAGTTCACAGTGATGCCTTTTGGATTGACGAATGCCCTACCGTATTTATAGATTTCATGAATTGAGTATTTAAGCTGTTCTTGAATAGATTTGTGGTAGTATTCATTGACGATATTTTAATTTACTCCCGAAGTGATGCTGAGCATGAGGAGCACTTGAGAATAGTATTAAAGCTTCTGAGGGAGAAGAAGTTGTATGCTAAGTTGAAGAAGTGCGAGTTTTGGCTTCGGGAGGTTTTTTTCTTAGGCCATGTGATTTCTGCAGTCGGAGTGACAGTTGACCCGAAGAAGATTGATGTTATTCGGGATTGGCCCAGACCGACGATAGTTACCGAGGTGAGGAGCTTCCTTCGATTGGCTGGATATTACTGTCAGTTTGTGGAAGGCTTTGCGAAGCTTTCCACACCCTTCACTCGATTGACTCGGAAAGGAATTAAGTACGTCTAGAGTGAGGATTGTCAGAGGAGCTTTGATGAGTTGAGACAGAGAGTGATGTCGGCTCCTATCCTTGCCCTTCCAGTTATGGGGGAAGGATTTGTGATGTACAGTTATGCATCGCACAACGGGTTGGGTTGTGTTCTAATGCAGCATGGTAGGATAATTGTTTATACTTCCTGGCAGGTGAAGGATTATGAGAAGAATTATCCTACGCATGACTTAGAGCTTGCCGCTGTGGTGTTTCCTTTGAAGTTGTGGCGACATTATTTGTATGGTGAGCACTGTGAAATCTTTACAGATCATAAAAGTCTGAAGTATCTATTCACTCAGAAAAAGTTGAATCTGAGGCAACTCCGGTAGTTGGAGTTATTGAAGGGTTATGATATCAACATTCAGTATCACCCCGGCAAGGTGAATGTGGTGGCAGATGCGTTGAGCAGGAAGTCAGTGTAGAGTTTGAGCATATTGATCACTCCGCAGAGACCGTTACTTGAGGAGTTGTAGTGATTGAGGCTCGAGGTACTGTCCCCTGGGACTACTGCGAGACTGATGTTTATGGTCTTGCGACCCCCTCTGTTGGACAAGATCAGGAAGAAAAAGAGTGCAGACTCTCATTTGTTGAGGATCTTGGAGCAGATAGAGACGGAACGAGTAGAGGCCTTTACTTTGGACAGTTCGGGAGTACTGCGGTACAGGGACCGATTGTGTGTGCCTATGAATTCAGAGATCCGAGAGGAGATTTTGAGAGATGCTCATTATTCGCCTTATACGGTTCACCTTGATAGAACCAAGATGTATAAGGATTTGAAGGCACACTTTTGGTAGAATGGAATGAAGAGGGACATTGGCAGATGTGTGGCTCAGTGTCTGACTTGCCAACAAGTGAAGACAGAGCATCATGTACCTGTTGGCAAGCTTCAGAATCTTCCAGTGCCTAAGTGAAAATGGGAGCATATCACGATGGATTTTGTCGTGGGTTTACCGAGAGCACAAGGTGGATTTGATACTATATGGGTGATAATGGACAGACTAACCAAGTCTGCTCACTTCTTACCAGTGCAGACCACTTGGTCTAGAGAGCGACTTGCTCAGCTATACTTGGATGAGGTAGTGAGGTTACGTTGAGATCCCGAGGTTCGTCTCGCATTTCTGGAGGAGTCTTCAGACGGCTTTGGGTACGCAGCTCCACTTTAGTACAACATTTCATCCACAGACAGATGGTCAGCCAGAGAGGACCATTCAAACTCTACAGGACATGTTGAGAGCTTGTGTCCTAGACTTTGGAGGTGGGTGGCATCGACAATGAGATTAGTTGAGTTTGCATACAAAACAGCTATCAAGTGAGCATTCGAATGGCTCCGTTTGAAGCGTTGTATAGATGTAAGTGTCGATCACCTTTGCATTGGAGTGATATGGATGAGAGGAAGACTTTGGGGCTTGAGATTCTGTTGGAGGCAGAGGAAAATGTCAGAGTTGTGCGACGACATCTTGAGACCGCCCAAAGTTGACAGAGAAGCTATGCTGATACCAGGAGACGAGACTTGGAGTTTCAGGCTGGTGATCATGTGTTCCTAAAAGTCTCACTGTCCCAAGGAATTCGCAGAATTAGAATTCGTGGAAAGCTCAGTCCACGATTTGTTGGCCCTTTTGAGGTTTTGGAGCGAGTCGGGCCAGTGGCTTACAGGATCGCACTACCTTCGCGACTTTCCCGTATCCATGATGTGTTCCGTGTTTCGACGTTGAGGAGATACATGTTTGACCCCTCACACGTGATTGACTTCACTCCACTTGAGCTAGGCGAAGACCTGAGGAATCAGAAGCGACCAGTGCGAATTCTTGCTCGTGAGACAAGAATTGTGCAACCGGATCATACCGTATGTGAAGGTGCAGTGGAGTAATCACGAGGAGCGTGAGGCGACTTGGGAGCTGGAGACTGTGATGCAAGAGTCCTACCCCTACTTATTTGAGGCTCAGATTTGAGGTTTGATTACGTTGATGCGAGAGTCCTACCCCTACTTATTTGAGGCTCAGATTTGAGGTATGATTTTATGTTTCGAGGACGAAATTTTTTGTAGTAGGGGAGGATGTAGTGTCCCTAGTGTTTAGTGGTCTGAGAGACTTCAGTATCTGTGGCTTGTCAGCACGGCTGGTGGGTGTCGAGACAAGTCAGAGTCGTTTTGGCGCGAAATGGACGCAAAACGGACTCAGCGCGATGCGAGATGGGAGTTCTGACACTGAAATCTGCAAAGTCTAAGATTTCAGTGTGAAGTATCGGTACCTGAGGAGAAGTACTGATACCCCAATGAGATTGCAGAACTGGATGCTCTCGGGTTTGCGTATATCTGATACTGAGTACCGGTACCTGTTGTTGAGTACCGGTATCGAGCTCGGGTACCAGTACTGCATCGGGGCTGTTACCGGTACCCAGCGTGCGAGGCTGCGGATTGAGGGGCCAAATACCGGTATTCAAGTTGGGTACCGGTACTCCAGTTGGAAAAGTGAGTTAGGAAGGGGTATTTTGGTCATTTTGAGTGTCGATAAAACCAAACTAATCCCCAACCTTCTCTCTTGTGCTAGTAGCTTGGAGAACACAAATAGTTCTCCTCCCTTTCTCTCTCTAGTTTTTTCCTTATTTTGTTGGGAATTTAAGGATTAAGTTGAGATTTCTTCTCGTCATTTTGGAGATTCGTCTTGGAGGTTTGCGCATGTGCCGTGGTCAAGACCGGTTGAGGTGTTGGAGGTCGAGCGAGCGCACGCCTTCTCCTATCGATTTCTTGCCAATGTTGAACGAGCTTTTCGAGGTGGGTTAATGTTTACCGAAATCGTCGAAGTTCCTTCTAAGTCCTCAAACTGTTAGCATGTATTATTGGTTTTGTTCATCATGTTAGCGGCTCAAATTCGTAGATTTGCATGCTTTATTGACATCGGAATTTTAGAGCATTATTTAGTAATTTTAGATGATGTATACATGTTGAACTGTGATTTGTCTTAGAAGAAAACTCATTAAACCTACACCGTCGGTAATGTACCAGATTTAATGTAAAAGTAAGCATAAATAAAGATAGTGTGAGATACTATTTTTATTGGATTTAAAGAAGTAAAATATGAATCGGAAGTGACTCGTGCTGAAATCGGAATGAAAATAAAAGATTTAGAATTTTCTGTAAAGAACGGGACTGATATTTTAGCAGAAAATTCACAATGTCAGAAAATTATGAAAATCTAGAAATATGTTAGGATTATTTTTATGAGGCTAGATTTAAAGTTTCATGTCATTCCGACACCCGAAAAGTAGAAAATAAAATCTGACTGCTATCTGCTAGAGATCTTAGTTCGGTAGAGCTTTCAGTGACAAAAAATGGTCCAAACTGAAAAGTTAAAATATTTTCTTTCTAATTAGCTTAAATCGAGCCTGACTGTCAAATTTGAGCGCAAACGGACATTCAGAAGGGCTCCGACGAAAAATATCAGATTCTGAGCTGCTAAACTGAAATTATGTTAATGTTGAGGGACCTATATATGTAACAATTGTTCCTTCCCCTCTGCTTCTTCCTCCACAGCCGAACACTCCACAACACACACACGTATGGTATGGAGGAGAGAGAAACCCTCCCCTTCTCTCTCTAAATATCTCCGTTATCTCTCTAGATCTCTCTCTCAAATTTGCGATGTTGGCGGAGAACGAGCTTGGGAACGCGTGTGGAGCGACAGTTCGAGTCTTCGTGCGCCCTGTTGAGCGGCGTGCTTCCGACTCAGCGTTCACAATTTGGTAAGTGTTAGGATTTTGGTTAAATCCTTAATATTTGGCCTTCTAGTAGCCTCTAATGTGATATTAGCATATTTTTTCCATTTAATTTCGGTTATTTGGAGTATATGTAGAGGCTAGGGTTTAAAATGAGTGTTTGGAGATTAGAGGGTTTTGATCTAATTAAACCCTATTGTTCTCTAATTGAAGGTTTGTTGAAGCATAAAAAAAGAGAGAGGAATAAAAGAGAAAAAAAAAAGGGGGGGAGAAAAAGAAATTAAAAAAAAAAAGAAAAAAAGAGATGGTTTATGAGATTATCCATGCACCAGGTGCATGGATAAAATTTAAATTTTGAAAATATCTCATGCACCGGGAGCATAAATTACGAAAAGTGGGACGTTCTCGTAGATACGAACGGGTATTAAAAATAGCATATTAGCCCTTTCCCTTTCACGTATTTACAAAATGCTCCGCTTTAATCATATAATATTTTATTGTATTGACTAAGGTGTAATATGAGCAAAGGGAAAGGACTAATCCGCAATATTCCCACAATCCCATCGTAACCACCCAATATCTCCACGATTCCATCATAACCATCCATTATTTCACAATCCCATCGTGACCATACAAAATCTCTCCCACAATCCTGAATTCTCATCGCACGTTTCCCTCAAATCGGTTACAACCACCCGCATCCCACGACACCATCCCACGATCCCGTAACCTCCTCACCTATACGCACGTTTTCCTCAACCACCCTCAAATCGTACGCACGTCCCCCTCAAATAACCCCATAAATACCTCTCAAAAAAAATCAAAAGGGAGAGCTTTTTGAATCTTCGAAATCTAATCAAAAAAAATATATCCATCCCATTCCGTCGATCGTAAAAAAAAAAAAGGTAAAAAAATATATATTATCTCTTTTCCGTTCAAAGAAAAAAGCTCTCTCTATCTTTCTCGCTAAAAAAAAAAAGAGAAAACAAAGCTCCCTCTCTCCTAAACAAAAAAAAAAAAAAAAAAAAAAAAAAAAAAGAAAAAGATAAAAAAAAAAAAAGAAGAAGGGGAGAAGAAAGAAAGATTTCTTTCTCCTCTCCCTCTCTCTCTCTCTCTCGCTCGTAATCGCGATCACGATCTCCCAGTGAGAAGGTGACCATCGCCGGAGATCTGGTGACGGCGGCACTGTCAGCAGACCTCCTGGCGGATGGCGAGCCGCAGGAGCTCTCCTCGCCGGGTGCCTCGACCGACGCGTGCTCCGTGTTCCTCCGCCGCTCATCTTCTTCCTCTTCTACGCCGGAGACGCCGAGCGCCTCCGCCGAGCCCCTGCCCTCGACGACGTCGCCCTCGCCGCCTCCTCGATATCTCCGCGCGCTCGAGCTCCTTGAGCTCTCCGCGCTGAGGCGCTCCACCGACGCGCGCTCCGGCCTCCTTCGCCGCGTCTCTGCCTCAACTCCGCTGAGCGCCTCCTCGACCTCCCCGCGTCCCCGTCTTCGACGATGCCTCTCTCCGCGCCGAGGCGCTCCCCCGCCTCCTCTGCCGATCGAGCCGCGACGCGCTCCCCGTGCTTCCGCTGAAGCTCCGCCGAGCACCCACAAAGCTCCACCAAGCTCCGCATGGAATCGGCCGAGCCCTTCCGCCGTGTCTCCGCCGCGCCTCCGTCGAGCACCCGAGCACCCACCAAGCTCCGCCGCATCTCCAACGACTTCCGCAAAGACTTCCATCTATGAGTTTCCTCTCTGCACCCCCCCCGTGACGAAATATCCCAATACCAAAAACAGGCAGGCCCCAAATCACTCCGTCGCACATCCAACGAGCCCAGCTCCGCCCCGGCCGATTATCTCGCGACGCCCTTCCCGCGTCCCTACTCGAACCGCGCTCACCGCGCCGATCCCTAAGCCGCACCGCTCCGTCCTCGATCGAAGCCGCGCCACCCGCGGCCGATCTGCCTGAAGCCGCCACCGCTGCCGTCCTCAACTCGAAGCCGCGCCACCTGCGGCCGATCTGCCTGAAGCCGCGCCACCCGCAGCCGATCTGCCTGAAGCCGCGCCACCCGCGGCAAGTCCGCCCGAAGCCACGCAGAAGCTCCGTCAAAGTCGCCGTCACGGTCCTCCTCCGTCGTAGTCTCAAATCCGTGGCTCCACTGTCAGGTCACAGCCCCAGCGGAGCTCCGTCATCAACAAAGCCGCCAGCTGCTCGAAGGCGATCCTGAGAGAGAGAGCGGTGCTCTCCTCTCAAACGGATTCCGCCCGCCAAGTGCTTGATGTGCCCGGAGTCCGCCCACCAACCGCTCGACGGCGATCCTGAGAGAAAGAACGGTGCTCTCCTCTCAAACGGAGTCCGCCCACCAACCGCTCGACGGCAAACCTGAGAGAGAGAGCGGTGCTCTCCTCTCAAACGGGTTCCGCCCGCCAAGTGCTCGATGTACCCGGAGTCCGCCCACCAACCGCTCGACGGCGAACCTAAGAGAGAGAGCGGTGCTCTCTTCTCAAATGAAGTTAGATCTGCTCGCCAAGTGCTCGACGGCGACATTGAGAGAGAGAGCGGTGCTCTCCTCTAAAAACGAGAAAGAGACGTTACTTCTCCAATGATAAAAAAGAGAGAAGAGCTTTGTTAATGTAGGGAGGCAAGGAAGGGATTCTTTTTCCCACCTTAGTTGTCCCATGAATGTAAAAAAAGAAAGAAAACGAAAAAGAATTATGTTGAGATAAAGAGAAAAAAATGTATTCTCTTAATTCTCCTTCAATGAAGAAATGAAAGAAATTAGTCGGATTTCCGATTAATATTCTTTTGATTGTTCTTTTAATAGTGTTCGAAAATAATTGAACCCTTTAATCGAACCTTTCGATTTGGTCGAATTAAATTAAATCAATATTTAATTATGAATTTGATTTTGAACCAGATATTGAAATATTTTGATTTCGAATCTCATATGGACCAAAACTATATTTGTCTCACAAGCCCGTTCTCATTTTGACCCGAGTCCAACACAAATACAAATCGAGGCCCAATCCCATGATTTGATTAAAAGAAAGATGGGTTCAAACCATACGGGCCCATATTAAGCCCGAGCCCATATGTAATTCAAGTCTCAACTGGGACCCATATATGAATCTGAATTTGGACCATTCATGAAGATAAACATAATCCAAACCCAGATTTCAATTTAAAACAAACCATACGGGCCTATATTGAGCCCAAATCCCGAATCCATATCCAAAACGAACTCAGCCCAAATCCAAAGCCCAAATCCAAATCCTATATTAAGCCAAAGCCCAAGTCCAAATCCAAAATGAGCCCATATTGAGCCCGAGTCTAAATTCAAAATGATTTGGCCCATTTTGAACCCGAATCCAAAATGAAATGAGCCCGTATTGAGTCCAAATCCATATCCAAAATGATTTGGTCCATATTGAACCCGAATCCACATCAAAATGAGTTCAGCCCATATTGAGCCCGAATCCACATCAAAATGAATTCAGCCCAAGTCTGAACCCAATAACCAATCTACACGTCTAACCCATAACCCATAACCCAATCCAATTAAATCTAGGCCTAGTCAAAAGCCCAGAGCCCATTTACAAATGGCCCCAGTCCAAAACCCATTTGGGCCCACTATCAAAGCCCATTATCCAAAACTCATTAAAACCATTAACCCATAAACCCATATACATAAACCTATATATATTTACCCATGAACCCATACACATTTAACCCATATCCAAGCCCATAACCTTAACCAAGTCCATGAACTTTGAACCAAAACCATGGACCAAACCATACACCAAATCCTGTGGACCATACCATACACCAAATCCACGAATTATGAATCAAGTTCATGAATCAAATCAAGTTCATGAGCCATGGATCATAAACCTACAAACCATACACCAAGTTCATGAACCATAAACCCATGAACCATAAGTCCATGAACCATAAACCCATGAACCATATCTAAGTTCATGAACCATAATCCCATATACCCAATACCTATAAACCTTGTGAACCAAACCCAAACCTTCGACCGAAACAGCGTTAAACTAATCCACCAAATCAACCGACCGAAACGTCGTTAAACTAAACCTAAATCCGATATCGACCGAAATGTCATTAAACTAAACTCAAATTCAATTTTCACGAACATCCCAATTCCCAAAATATTCGATTCTCTAGCATATAAAACTAGAGTCAAATCACAATCATGTTCAAACTTGATCAAATTCTAAACCTATATTTAGAATTGATCAAACCATCTGATCAAATTAATTTGTTGGATTTCAATACATACACTTGGAGTTTAATTTAAATCAAATCTGACTAATCCTAATACATATAATTAGGATTTAGTTAATATTTCACCTTGAGATGAACCAAAATCAAATGTGACTAAGCTCTAATACATAAACTTAGAGCCTAATTGTATCAGACTCTAAAATATAAAATTAGAGTCTAATTCAAGATATTTGGGGCTAATCCTAATACATATATTTAGGATGAAAGCTCAAATCAAACTCTATTGGATTTTATTACATATATTTAAAGTTCAGAGTTTAATCAAGTTCGATTAAATTCCAATGCATATATATGGGATTTAATCAATCTTTCATCTCATGGTAAACAAAGTTGAGCTCCAAAATATATAGAGCTCAACAAAATCTGATCATCTATTGGACTTTATTACATATATTTAAAGTTCAATTAACCAAATAAAACTCTAATACATATAATTAGAGTTTAATCTGAATTAAATCTGATTAAATTCCAATGCATATATATATGGAATTTAATCAATCTTTCATCTTAGGGTGAATAGTGTTGAGCTCCACAACATATAGAATCCAACAAAATTAATTTGACCATATATTGGGTATCTTAGAATATATAGCTAAGATACAATTGAAAAATACATTTTCTTTACGCTCTATTCATGTACACTGAGGGTATGCCCTTGGTTAAAACCATGTAATTAAGCAATAAATTATAAATTTCCTTTTGTCCAATTCCAGTTTATCTTCAGCATTTCAGAGGTCTCTTAATCGAAGGTGCCCTAATATTCTGTAGGGGTAATTAACAATAGACGCTTGCGTTTATTGGAAGCCATGGATCCGCAATACCTGATAACCATACATACACATACTTTAATCTACATCATGAATACTACCCCACGGGAGAACCAAAAGATAAAAATTCCCCGTGCGAGGTGCGTCATCCGTGGTGGCAGACACTTGCATATATGCATTGTAGGATAAATGTGCATTTTCCATTTCCTTATGCTTTCCTAGATGATATCATAGTGTGAGTTGAATGCTTAATATAGTGGATAGATAAGGATTGGGTCGAGACATTGAATCCTATAGAGCCGAGATAAGAGATGAACTCGAAGATTGACAAAAGACATAACGAGTGGCATGTAAATAACAATGACAACAGAATGAGTGGCATATAACTTAGTGTAAAAATGACTCTTGATATGTGAACTTAGGGGTAGGTGGATTCCCTAGAGATGGGTCATTGAACAAGAACTTAGTGTAGTTAAACACTTGCATATGGACATTGGGATAGGTGGATTCCCGAGTGACTGTTAGCCCCAGTGGATAGGGTATTCTCGAGTTTAGAGGATTGGATCATACTCACTGTCTGTTCAGAGCTTGTGGTGGTCGCTCCACACAAGTGTGCGCTCCGGAGTTTTGTCACATGAGGGATAGCCTTATGGGGTCCCTGGGATAGCCTTATGGGGTCCCGCAGACGGTCTCAAGTTTGCGAACAAGTTGAGTTTCCTTACCATGAGATGCATGTGAGTCGTGGGTGAACCTCAGGGTTGGCCAAGGATTGGATAAGTCAAGAAAATTGATGAACAAGTAGTCAAGTAAATAACATTACTTCTTGGACATAGTGGCATGTTAGTTGATTACCTATCACGTTGAGCATGCATACATTGTATATGATTCGGGCACAGTAGCATAGCTTTCTTACTATGTTGTTACTGCTTTCGCATATCTATCTATCTATCTATCTATCTATCTGCTTGTGCCCGCTTGGACCTAGTAGGGAGATCGGCGGAGTCGGTGGCCGAACCCACTGGGAACTATGGACAATAGTTCTCACCCCACTTTGTTGCTGGGCCGAGTACAAGCGTTCCGGGTGAGGATCATAGTAAGGGCTTAGCGCCCTAGCATTAGTATCCCTCTAGTTGCATTAGAGGTACCTACTTATATGAGAGTAGATGATGTATAAGTTGTGAGATGCATTTTGGAGAGATGTGAATAACTTGTACCTATATTTTGGATGAAATAAAAATGTAAATTGTATAAATATACAAATCATGATGTAATAGATAGAACTCTCTCTTTTCGCACTTGTATAGATACTTGTGTTACTTGCTCTTGTTGTTGTTCACTTGTGGTGCTTCTTTTGTCATTGAATGGATCATGTATGTATTGAATTGTTCCTGGGCGAATTCTTGTACATGATCCCGTGCTTGAGCCTTGGGCGGACAGGGGAGGTGCTGTCTGTTCGGCGTCTGTTCGACGTGCCCAAACCGGACCAAATGGGTAGCGGTCTTGGGGCCTGACAATGGCATTACTACTTGAACATTTGCTTGTTGAACATGGATAGTGGACATAGTGGCATGTTAGTGAACCATTTACTATATAATGCATGCATATATGACATATGATTGGGCATAGTAGCATAGCTTTCCTATTATGTCGTTTACAGTTTTGATATTTATCTATCTATCTATCTATCTGCTTATGCCCACTCGGACCTAGTGGGGAGATCGGCAGAGTCGGCAGCCGAACCCACTGGATATTATGGACAATAGTTTTCACCCTACCTTGTTGCAGGGCCTAGTACGAGCACGCCGGGAGAGGACCGCGGCAAGGGCATAGCGCCCGAGCAGTAGTACATAGTAGCTTTCCTTTTGCATTAGCATCACCCTATGTATTTGAGAGACTTGTGTAGGTGAGGATTGGAGAGTTATGTATGTATTTTGGTGATCATCTAGCGAACATGTATTCATTTTGGAAAGATGTAATGTAAATGAATGCAAATGATGTAATAGTCAGTAAAACTCTCTTTATTTCACTTGTGTATGCTTGTAGATTTTTGCTCTTCGTATGTTGGCACTGTTTGTACCCTTGTTAATCGTGTATGTATGAATTTCTATTTCCTGGACAAATTCTTGTACATGATTAGATTGTTAGCCTTGGGCGGATAGGGGAGGTGTTGTCCGTTCGGCGTCTGTTCGACGCGCCTAAGCCGGGCCAAATTGGTAGTGGTCTCGAGGCGTGACACATATCATGCTAGATGTTGTTATATTCTTATTTTATTTTATCGTATTGTTGAAGTCGTCTTATATGTTTTTGGCATATGGCGGGTCTGGGCATGCATTGGGCAGGCTTCCGCTGGGGCCCAGGCATGACAGTAACGACGAATGGATTCTGTTATTGCGGTTGTTTTCTAAGATGACACACTTTGTTCCGTGCAGGAGGATCATAGATTCTAGAAATATTGCAAATTTATACTTCAAGGAGATGGTGTAATTGTATGGTGTACCAAAAAGCATAACATCGGATCAGGATACAAAATTTATAAGCCACTTTTGGAGAAGTCTTTGGAAGAAATTTAGAATGAAATTGAATTTTGGTACACCATATCATCCATAAACCGATCGGTAGACTGAAGTGGTGAATCGAAGTCTCGGCAATCCACCGCATGCAATTAGGGCTGTAAACGAGTCGAACTCGAGCGAGCTGGACCCAGCTCGAGCTCGGCTCGAATGTTTCAAGGTCAGCTCGTGTTCGGCTCGAGCTCGTGACGAGCTCGAAAACTCCGACTCGTGATCGGCTCGAATCTTAATCGAGCTGGCTCGTGATTGGCTCGTTAGCTCGATTATATAATGCTACCTTACTCGTAAAAAAGAAAAAAAAAATCATAAGAAAAAAAATCCCTCCCATTCCCCTAAAAAAAATCCCTCCCATTCCCCTCAGAAAGAATTATATCAAATTCTAATTAGAAGCTCAAGAGAAAAAATTCTTCTCATTCCCCTAAAAAAAAAATCATAAGAAAGAGAAAAAAACATTCTAATTAGAAGCTCAAGAGAGAAAATCCCTCTCATTCCCCTAAAAAAAATCATAAGAAAAAAAAGATAAAGATCAATTGAATGAACCTGTTGAAAGCATCGCCGTCGAAGTTCGCTGCCGTGGGTTTGCGAACGGCGAAGAATACGCTCCCGAGGGTGTGCGAATGGCAAAGGCAACTACGGTTGGCGGTGTGGTTGCGTGAGAGACTGAGAGCGAGAGAAAAAAAGAGAGGTGGCTCATGGTTGTGCCTGTGCGAGACTGAGAGAGAGAGAAAGAGAGAGGCGGCTGTGTGAACAAAAAGTGGGAAAAGGTAATTAGGGTTAGAAAGAAAATGTGTGAAATTTATTTCATGAGCTATGGGCCATGAGTAGAAAGAAGAATTCTAAATATAAATGGGCCTATGGGCCTCTTTTATAAATAAGTTGAGTTTTTTAAAAAAATGTTGGGCTAAAAATTTAAAATTAATAATCTGTATTATATATTTATAATACAAATATAATTATATATATATATAATAAATAAATTATATTCATATAAAATAAATATAATCGAGCTGTTATCGAGCCGAACACGAGCAAGCTGATCCTAGCTCGTGTTCGGCTCGTTTATTAAACGAGCTGAAAAATTCAGCTCGTCTTCAGCTCGTTTATTAGACGAGCGAGCCGATCTCGAGCTCAGCCGAATACGAGCTGGCTCGCGAACAGCGAGCTAGATTGCCACCCCTACATGCAATAGCTAGGACCAAACCAAAGCAATGGGATTTGGTCTTACTGCAAGCTAAATTCACTTTTAATCGATCCCGAAATCATACAACCAGCATGAGCCCTTTTGAGGTGATTTATAGTTCTAATTGTAATAGTATTCTTGATATAGTTCCTATACAGCATATAGGAAAACAACGCGTTCGATGAGGAGCTACAGTAGAGCAACTAAAATCCATCTATGAAGACATCCGATAGCAGATAGAGACAAGCAATGAGAAGTATAAGGAGGCAGCGGATCAACATTGACGGAAGTTGACGTTCGATGTGGGCGATTACTTTTGGGTTCTCTTAACTAAAGATCACTATCCAGCAAGCAAATACAACAAGCTTAGCGAACAATAGATAGGCCCTTGTGAGGTGCTAGAAAGAATTAAGGGCACGTTTGGTTCGCGCTATGAAAGATTACTAGAAATAAAAAGATATTCGAGAATTTTATTTCTATTCATTCTATTACTAAGAATGTGGTATTCCTATATTTGGTTTGCACATGTTGGACTAATCCGGCGCGGACAGTTGGCACACCGAGTTCATATCCATGTTCAGGATTCGAAACGTTGGACCGGGAGCACGGAAGAAATGCGCTAAGAGATATGAGCCCTGTTTGTTCAAAAACGTGGCAACCGCAAGCGGTTATGAGCAGTTCCAAACGGCGGTTCCAAACGGCGGTTCCAATCGGCCGAACGTGGTCCTCCAAATCCGGAGAAGATGGCCGATCGTGCAAAAACAACAAATGAACACAAGGGCAAATCTATAAATAGGCCTGCAGTACCCTGAAAATGGGTCTTCGCCCCTGCGCACAAAAGACCACCTTTATTTTCCTGCATCTTTCTTTCCTGCATTTATCGCTTTTCCTTGGAGCAGTTCCTGTAACTTAGCCTCCTTGGAGTCTGTCTGCCCTTCGGGCATCACTTCATTGTAAACACCTCGGAGTCTGTCTGCCCTCCGGGCATCACTCCCTTGTACACCTCGGAGTCTATCTGCCCTCCGGGCATCACTCCCTTTTTATTAATAGAAAGTCATTTCGGCTCTTCCTGCCGATCAGATCTCGTGTTGTTCTAGCCATTTGGCTCATCCCTCAGCCGAGATATAGGCTTCCCCTGTTTATTCGGCTCATCCTGCCGAAGCAGATCTACTGTGAAGGTTTTCGAACCCGGCTGATTCGATCCCTCATCGGCCTAATCGCTTGATCCTCTGTGGGCGCAAACTTCGAGGGTCATTATCCGCAACTGCTCATCATCCCGGCGCTCTTCCCGAGGAGGATATTTGACCGGGTCAAAGGTCGGGACTTTAGGCAGCGCAACAATTTCTTGGCACGCCCGGTGGGACCTTCAGTTGAGGTAAATTTGAATTTCACTTTATATATATAAATTATGGCTAACGACAACGCCATGAATCTCCGTAATAGGACCATTCCCAGAAATTCTGGGAGTGAACAGCCCAGTAATTCGGAGAACGCTGTGGAGCGCCAAGCAGTTTTACCGGCGGAAGGTGAAACTAGTGGTCAATCCGGCCAACAGGAGCCTAATTTGACCGAAGCACTTGGCCAAATGACTAGGCTCCTACAGACTTTGGACCAAAATAGTCATGCAAGTACCGCACGGCTAGATGCCGTTTTGGCCGCAATCACGGCCTCTAACGAAAATATAGCTCGAATAGGACAGTTGTTAGCTCGAAACGAACAGCCGATAGCAGGCCTTCAAGCGCCTGTGGTAACACCAGTGTTACAGAATCCAGTAACACCGGTAGTTAGGCCGCTCCAATACCAGGGGGCACAGTATCAAGCGGCTTATAGACCGGCCGTTGGTAACACCGATCAACAGCCGGAAATGGCTTGGGGATTACCTCCACCCCCTCCAATTGCAACCTACCAGCCTCAAAATGTAGAGGCTAGGGGGCAGGTCCCAAATGCACAAGGGGTTAATCCCCTAGGGCAGAATATTGGGATTCAACAACCATGGAACCCAATACCAGCGCAAGCCCCCTTGCCGGGGATTAACAACGAAATATATGCGCAAATAGAAGAAGCGATCCGAAACACTTTCGGAGTAGGCACAAGGCCGGCAATGCGGCCTGTATTCAGATCACCATATCCTGCTAATATAGATGTAGAGCACCCATATCCGGCAAATTGGAAGATGCCGAAATTTGATAAATTTTCTGGGGATGAGACCGAAAATAAGGTCGAACATGTCGCTCGATTTACAGCCCAATGTCGCGAAGCAGTGGCAGATCCTTTTTTGAAATTAAGATTATTTAATACTTCACTGACTAAGACAGCCTTCACTTGGTATACAAGTTTACCTGCTAATTCCGTCCGAGACTAGGACGAATTAGAGGGTAAGTTTCATGAGCAATTTTATAGAACTGAGCCTGAGTTGTCAGTTGCAGACTTGGCTCAATTTAGACAAAAAACGGGAGAATCGGTTGATGAATATTTAAACCGATTCAAGACGGCTCGAAGCCGATGTTTTGTGAGGATGCCGGAATCAGAATTTGCCAAAATGGCATTTAACGGCATGCATTTTAAGATTAAGGATCATTTTGAGGATAAGTTCTTTCCAAATCTTTTTGATTTGGGAGTTCGAGTTGCTCAGTATGAGCAGTTTCGAAAAGGCAATAATGAGGATCGGCCTAGATAGAGCCGAAACAAAGAATTGAATAAAGGAAAAGAGAAAAATATTTCTTTCTTCGAAGAATCCTCGGCTTATGAGGAGCCGAATTCATCTGAGGAGGCAGGAGATTCGGCTGACGAAGCCGAAATTTGTGCTGTTGAGATGGTGAGGAATAATCAACCATACAAATGTGCTTTGCTAAAACCTGCAAAGTCAAGAGAAGCAAAAGCACATGTATCTGCTTTTAGTTATTCTTTTGATATATCCAAAACCGATTTTATTTTTGATCGGTTATTAAAAGACGGACGAATTAAACTACAGGAAGGCCAAACTATACCTCCTGTAGAAGAGTTGAAACGCAGAAGATACTGCAAATGGCACCATTCATGGAGCCATAAAATTAGTGAATGCACTGCCTTTAAGAGGCAAATTCAAAAAAAAATAAATGAGGGTCGGCTGATCTTTGCCGACCAAGAAAACTGTCACGCCCGGGTACCAGCGGAAGCATATCCGGCACGTGCACAGACCCGCCATACACCTGCAGTATATAAGGCATCTACAAGCAACAAGTCGATAGGAAGTAAAAACAAAGAAAGTCCTATCCTGATATCAGAGCAATGTACAAGTCGATATACAACGAGTATCAAATCCAAGATCTCAGCAAAAAGGAGAAGTAACACCACTATAATCTCAACCCCGAAAGTAAAATATACATCATGGGTATACAAAAAGAATAGGTACAACGGTGGTCTCTCTATACATAGGGACATCACCCTCGGCCGTAGCCCGAGTAGCAAGGTGATCGACTAGCACGCTCCTAGTAGTCCCTAGCTAGGCGCGACTCCCTTGCCACGATCCCTAGCCTCTCCTGTAACAGGCTCTGTAAAAACAACCACCAAAAGGGCGTGAGAACTATTAACAATAGTTCCCAGTGGGTAAGCCGCCAGCCTCGGCGAATTACACCACTAGGCTCAAGATGTACTAAATGAAAGCAAAAAAATAATAATTGCATGATTTATAAGCATGAGGCTAATAAGTAATAAGCATGTAATCAACATGTAATAGCTTTCTACAGTAATGAACCATTTGCATAAAAGAGATATAGCAACTTCTGTAATCATGAACATAGACATGAGTATAAGCACGAACATAAAAGTGACTACTGTACACTTTAAGTAATAAACATTCATTACAGTCCCTTTTCATTTAGTACTTTCCTTTCATTCACAGGGACCTACCCAAGGTAGTCCAGCTTGCGCCGCGCCTAATGGCCCCGTGGTAGTATACACTCCCCACGGCAATCCACTTCGGCACCCAATCCCGCACGGGCGAGCAACTGTCGCGTAGGCCAACTCCGGAGTGCCGGCTTGTAGGGAGCGACCCTCACAAGCGTGTGCGAATGAGCACGATGGCAAGCAAGCATATTTCACTGTCCACATGTCTCAATTCTCATGTTTTCATTGCAAAGTTCTTACCCTCGATCCTCTGATCGGAATTTCAATACACAATAGTAACAAGAGCTAGTAATCACTAGATTGTAAACATGTAAGGGTAAAGCTAAATCACATAGCATTATAATCTTTTCACTAGTATGGCACTATCAACATAGTCCAGAGCATGTCATAGTTCTCTACGTTCGAGTCAAGAGAATGTCATTGTTCTCTACTTTAAAGTGCATCCTACACTTGTTCATAAGTCATTCAACTGAATTGAATATAAATGTAAATACTTTCATGTATATATGTTCTCTATATCATAGAAACATAATAAACTGAATTCTTAGTTGTTCTACTGAACAAAACAAAATACTTGAATGCATGAGTACTTTTATGCGTGAACGCTCATTCACATATGACAAACGTCATGATGACGAGTTCCGAGCCCTTTAACAATCACATAAGCACACAATAAGACCATTTCTATAATACATATAGAACATAGAGGAGTTTCACTTGCTCTGGTTAGGTCCGACCCACCTAGTACAAGGCTCCAATTATCCACAAGAAGTCCCACAAACGGCTCAACGAAGCCCCAATGCTGCTGAAAAAACAAACGTCAAGATCGGATTAAATTTACGGCCGAAATGTCCGATTTCGGCTCAATTCACATCTCGTATCAAGTAGTAACATAAATCGCTGTTTTGGTTCACTTTAGTACCTCCAATTAAGTCTCTAAAGGCTTCCCAAAGCCAACCAAGGATGACCCAAAGGTCGGTCGAGCTCCCGCTGCGATCAATACCAACACGACATCAAAATCATCATATAATAGCAAATATAGTCGGAATCTTACGAATTCAGTTTTCTAACTGAAATCCCTGCTTACCTCAGGTTAGAATACCTTCCGAACCAGCTTCCAAGCTCACCAAATAAGCTCCAAGTGGTTCGAGAACCTGCTGCGGAGGAACAAGTCCAAACTGCATCAATTCGATCGCATAACCCGTGTATAGTCCGAAATAGCTTCATAAATGGCTAATTATCTCAATTAATCTTCAAAGAAGCTTATCCCTGGTCTAAGGAGCTTAATTCACAGCTAAATAATCTAATTTTAATTGCTGAAATCTCAGATTAAAGCAACTAGAAGCAAAAACCCGAAATCATTACTCAAATCGACGAATAGAACGTCGATAACGGCGAAAGTGAGTCGATTACCTTCTCCAGCTTCCAACCAGTGACCTGCTGGTTCAGAGCTGCGAAAAACTCTCCAAAATACTCCCTCACACGTCCACGTAGGCCCTGCGACGCTCGCAAACAGCGAAGAACGCACGCGGCGACGAAAACGAGCGAAATCGGCGAAGTCGACGTAGAGAGAGAAAAACCCTAGAGAGAGAGAGAGAAGAAGGTAAAAGAAGCTTTCCCAGAACTCTTGCATACTCCACTGAAGTCCCAGAGTCGTGCTGGGATCAAATAGGTAGGTATCCAATGTGAAATTACCAAACTAACCTTGCTGCCACGAATCTGCCAGCTTGTACCGGTACAAGGTGATGGCTGTACCGGTACAGCAAGCAGAAAAAGGCTGATTTTCGCCAGTTGATGTAATTTCTCACATTTAACCCTCCAATCACTCTCAAACTTGTTCAAAAAACTTGTCCAAGTCATTTAGAACAAGTAGGATAGTTCCACAACTCATTCCACACACTCGGACACCGCAATTTGCTAGAGTCAGTGTATTACATTCACCCCTCCTAAAAAGAAGTTTCGTCCGCGAAACTTGTAAACACTTACCTCACGATTCCATCGAGAATAAATAGGGATAATGCTCTTGCATTGCACTCTCCAATTCCCAAGTGGCTTCTCGTTCCTCGTGATTACTCCAAAGGATCTTCACGTAGGGTATTTCGCGATTTCGAAGCCTTTTCACTTCTCGAGCTAGTATTCTCACTGGATGCTCCTCAAAGCTCAAATCTTCTTGTAAATCCACTGGAGTACTCTCCAATATGTGAGTTGGATCAAAAACATACTTTCGAAGTGTCGATACATGAAACACATTGTGTACTCCCGAAAGATTCGGCGGCAACGCAAGCCGATACGCTACGGGGCCTATCCGCTCCAACACCTCGTAGGGTCCAATAAATCGAGGGCTCAACTTTCCTCGAATGCCAAATCTCTTAAATCCTTTCGTCGGGGAAACCTTTAGGAATACATGATCGCCAACTTGAAATTCCAATTCTCGCCGACGTTTGTCCGCATAACTCTTTTGTCGACTTTGAGCTGTCAGTAGACGTTCTCGAGCAAGTCGAACTTTAGCTTCAGCCTCTTGTAATATATCTGGACCCAAAACCAATCTCTCACCCACTTCGCTCCAATGAAGTGGTGATCTGCACTTTCTACCATACAGGGCTTCAAACAGTGCCATCTGAATACTTGCGTGATAACTGTTGTTATAGGCAAATTCAGCCATCGGTAAAAACTGTGGCCAACTGCCCTGGTAATCAATCACACAGGCCCGCAACATATCCTCAAGGGTCTGGATAGTACGCTCAGACTGCCCATCACTCTGAGGGTGGAAAGCAGTACTAAAATCCAATCGGGTACCCAAGGCCTCCTGTAAACTTCTCCAAAAATGTGAAACGAATCGGGTGTCTCGATCTGAAACAATAGAAGCAGGTACTCCGTGTAATCGCACAATTTCATCAAGATACACTTGTGCGAGTCTTTCCCCCGACCACACAGTATGAATTGGAATAAAGTGGGCAGATTTAGTCAATCTATCCACAATTACCCAAATTGCATCATGTCCTGCCTGCGAGCGAGGTAATCCGACAATGAAATCCATAGTGATCCTCTCCCACTTCCACACTGGTATGGGTAAGCTCTGAAGTTTCCCCGCAGGAAGTTGATGTTCAGCTTTAACCTGTTGACAAGTTAAGCACTTGGCCACGTAGTCTGCAACTTCCTTTTTCATTCCAGGCCACCAGTAGGTTAACTTCAAATCCTTATACATCTTTGTACTCCCAGGGTGCACAGTATACGGCGCACGGTGTGCTTCAGCTAGAATTTCTTCTTTAATACCAGAATCTGCTGGTACACAAAGCCTATCACCGAATTTCAACAATCCCTGATCATCTACTCGAAAATTACTATCATGATCAACAGTGATCTTATCTCGCATCTTCTGTAGGAATTCATCTTGGACTTGCTTCTCTTTAATTCGATCGATCAGGGTAGGTTGCACCACTAATGACATAAGTCTCCAAGGCGTATCAGGTGCTACAACTTCCAAATTCAACTGCTCCATTTCCTTTACCAACAGTGGTTGCATTGTTATAGACATCGCCAAATTTTCCGTCGATTTTCGACTTAAAGCATCTGCTACAACATTAGCTTTTCCAGGATGATAGAGGATGGTCAAATCATAATCCTTGAGCAACTCTAACCATCTTCGTTGTCTCAAGTTTAATTCTTTCTGAGTGAACAGATACTTTAAGCTTTTATGATCTGTATAAACTTCGCAACGCTCGCCGTAGAGGTAGTGGCGCCAAAGCTTTAAAGCAAATACCATAGCTGCTAACTCAAGATCATGTGTAGGGTAGTTCTTTTCATAATCCTTTAACTGGCGAGAGGCATAGGCAATTACTCTGCCATTCTGCATTAGAACACACCCTAATCCATTCAGTGACGCATCGCTGTAAATCACATAATCCACTCCAGTAACAGGTAGTGCTAAAATCGGGGCGGTCGTCAATCGTTCCTTCAACTCTTGAAAGCTTCTTTCACAAGCTTCATTCCACAGAAATTTAGCTCCTTTATGTGTGAGTCGAGTGAGAGGAGTGGACATCTTCGCAAATGCTTCTACAAATCTTCGGTAGTATCCTGCCAACCCAAGGAAACTCCGAATTTCAGTGACACTGGTCGGCCTAGGCCAATCTTTAATTGCTTCAATCTTCTTTGGGTCCACAGCTATCCCAGTTTCTGAAATCACATGGCCCAGAAATGCCACTTCTCGAAGCCAAAATTCGCATTTCTTGAGCTTTGCAAACAGTTTCTTTTCTCGAAGTACTTGCAACACTATTCTCAAATGATTTCCATGCTCCGCATCACTTCGAGAATAGATTAAGATGTCGTCAATAAACACGACCACAAACCTGTCCAAAAAGGGCTTAAAGACACGGTTCATTAAATCCATAAACGCTGCTGGGGCATTAGTCAGTCCAAATGGCATAACTGTAAATTCATAATGCCCATACCGTGTTCTAAAAGCGGTCTTGGAAACATCTTCAGGCTTAATCTTAAGCTGATGATAACCAGATTGCAAATCAATCTTGGAGTATACTTTCGATCCTTGCAGCTGATCGAATAAGTCATCAATTCTAGGCAATGGATATTTGTTCTTGATTGTGACCTTGTTGATTTCTCGATAATCCACGCACAATCGCAGAGATCCATCCTTCTTCTTAACAAACAACACCGGTGCTCCCCAGGGCGAAACACTCGGTCGAATAAATCCTTTATCTAAAAGATCTTCTAATTGTGCCTTCAGCTCTTTCAATTCAGCGGGTGCCATCCTATAAGGCGCTTTAGAAATAGGGGTAGTCCCAGGGACAAGATCTATCACAAACTCAACCTCCCTATCAGGTGGCATGCCCGGCAATTCAGCTGGAAACACATCCCCAAATTCTCGTACAACAGGGATATCATCAATCTTGATGGCTTCACCACCACTCACAGAAATACTAGCCAAGTAGGCTACACAACCCCTCCGGATCAATTGTCGGGCTCGCGAAGAGCTAATAGTCATTGCGAACAATGAACTCTGACACCCTTTATAAACAAACTCCTGTTGACCCGGTTCCCTAAAGGTCACCGTTCTGTTCGTGCAATCTATGGTGGCATAATACTGTGTCAACCAATCCATACCCAATACTACATCAAACTCACCTAGTTTGTGTAGTGCTAGTAAATCCACTGGCATAATTCAGTCGCCTACCCTAACTGGGCAGCGAGGGCAAAACTCACGAACATCTAGGGTATGGTCAGGTACAATTACTCGTCCCAAATGCAAAGTAGGTGCTAAAGAAATGCTATGCAACTCGGCGAACTGCCGATCAATAAAAGAATGCGAAGCACCAGTATCAAATAATGCACGAACACGAATATCATAAAGCATAATAATACCTGCTACGACCTCCTGTGCTGCTGCGGCGCCCTCAGTCTGGGCGGCATACATCCGCCCACTCGAACCCTGCTGTGAACTCTCCGACTGCCGCTGTCCTGATGGTCGCCTAGACTGATAAGGCGCTGTCGGGGTCCCCTGGCTCGGAGCTGAAGATGCAGGTGCAGTCGCTGATGAGGGTGCTGGCAAAGAACCTCTCGGGCACTCTGAGCGAAAGTGGCCCTCCTGGCCGCAAAGAAAACACCTGCCCCCACGCTGTGGACACTGTGGCGGTACGTGAGGCCCACCACAGATAACACAGCGTGGTGGTCGACGACGCTCGGGTGCTCCACGGGGTGCTGAAGAACCTCGACCCCTCGACTGACCTGACTGGCCCGTCTGGCCCCTCGGATACTTTGGCGGTCTCCTGAAAGATTGCTGACCACTGCTCTCAGCCGCTGGTCTCTTTCCTTTACTTCGATCCACAACATCCCTTTCCTTCATAATCTCCGCCCCTTTCTCAACGATCAAGGCCCGGTTCACTACATCCCAGTAAGTAGATAGGTTTGACGCCTGGACCAATCTAAAAATCGCAGGTCGCAAACCTACCTCAAAGATACGAGCCTTGTCCTCATCATCTCGAACTACAAAAGGAACACAGTGCAGTAATCGGGAGAACTCTCGCTCGTACTCTGCCACTGTCCTGTCCCCCTGCCTCAGGTTTCTCAGATCCCTCTCCATCTGTCTCTTTACACTCTGAGGAAAGTAAGTAGTCAATAACAATTCCTTGAACCTCGTCCAGGTGATAGCGGATAAATCAGCACGGGGATCCTCACGGATATCCACCCACCACCTGTAAGCCTC
>NW_017890739.1:0-37229 GCF_001540865.1 Ananas comosus | reverse complement strand
TTAGATTTGGGGATTTTCGTTTTGAGGGCTTTTGTATCAAATTGATGGGTTTAGAACCTTGGTTTAGGTTAGATTGGAAGGACTCTAGCTCCCATTTGGAGATTGTGAGAGCTTCCTTCGCAATCGGTGAGTTTTCGTCTACCCTAGCCCTATATGCTTAATGATTGAGCTTAGCGTCGTTTGTTTCGACTAGATGACACTTATTCTTGTACCTCTAGGGTACTAGGAGACTAGAGGACACCCTCGTTGGAGCGCACGAGGAGTTTCGTTGTCATCGGTGGGTTTGGCTTCCTTGAAATTGGAGAAAATTCCTCCTAAGTGGTTAAATGCTTTCATGCTCCTTAAATTCATGCATATTCATGTTTAGTAGCATTTATGAGAGTTTTTGAATGCTTAGAACTCATATGTTGTGCATCAAGAAAATTTAGTCTATGTAGTAGAGAGAGAGAGACAATGTGCTTTGTTAATATGCATGCGACGAATATTCTATGAGATGATAGGAAATCAAGATTCATGCTTCGATTTTGACTAGAACTATAAGTTCTTGAACTTAGTATCCATGTTGGGACAAAATGAGCCATAGTGTCATAAAGAGGCACTTGGACTAGAGAATTATCAAACTGCAACATAGAGACTTGATAATAGGCCACATTGACATCAACTATATTCCATATTTGAGATATGATGAAATAGTGACTTGGCCACGAGGACATTTACTATATACCATGTTATTAGACATGAGGACTTGGTACTTGCGACAGATCGTTTGACTACTTGCCATTGTGCTCATTCGCACATGCTTGTGAGGGTCGCTCCCTACAAGCCGGCACTCCGGAGATGGCCATCGCGATTCATATTCGCCGTGCGGGATTGGGCGCCGAAGTGGATTGCCGTGGGCCAGGCTCATTCCTAGGGTGGGGATGATGACTACCACGGGGCCATTAGGCTCGGCACCGGCCAGACAGCCTACGGGTGGGTCTCAAGGCCATAGACAGCCTTCGGGTGGGTCTCTTCAGATTGGGCTTTATATATCCATTATGACATGTGGACAGATGATGACTTAGTGTACTACTTGGACATTGATTAGAATAGTAAACAACGGAACTTTACTATTTCACATTGTGAACATCATGATAGTTGGAGACATTTACTTTATGCATAGTTGCTTTCATACTTATGCTATTCATGCTAAGTAGAGATATCATGTCGTAGTAGGTTACATATTTACTTACCTGTCGCCTTTCTACATTTATCGTCACTGACATCTTTTGTAGCTTTGGGCCTTGTGGTGCATTCACTGAAGTCAGTAATTGCCCACTGGGAACTATTTTTAATAGTTCTCATGCCCCTGTTTTGTGGTTTACTTTTCAGAGCCTTCGGCACCGGCGGAGGCACGGGATCGCGGCAAGGGGATCGCTTAGATAGCTAGCGAGGAGCGGTACCTTGCCTAGGTGGTTTACTCATTCTTTTTGTAGTTGAGAGAGAGTGAGAGTTTTTGTATCCATGTATAGAGACCACCTATGTACCCACTTTTAACTCTTGTATTTGGGATTTCCATTGTACTCGCTTTATGTTTTATTTAGTGGTTTTACAGTTTTATCCATATCTCTTGTTGTAGCTATTAGACATTTACTATGCTCTGATATTCCTGGATGTCTTTTATTATTGCTTTTATTATCGTTGTTTTTAGACGCCTTATATGTTGTAGACATATGGCGGGTCTGGACACGCGCCGGGCGGGTTTCCGCTGTGTCCCGGGGCGTGGCGACACCGCCGTCGAGCTCATCCAAGGCCTCCCCCATCCACGCTGAGGCCGAACCGCACCGCTGTCGAGCCCGAGGTCGCCCTACTCCTTGTCAGGCTCCTTTCATGATTCATAACCTCCGCTCACCAGGTGTTCGCTTAATGTTCACAATGAACCACAGAGTTAATCCAGGCTGCTTCAAGGTGTTTAATGCGCGAGCAGTAAATGCGCTACAGATTGTGCCGATGATTGCTGCGTGGCGGCGGGTGGCCTATGAACGCCAACAACGAAGACATTCAACCGTCGGCGCTTCGTTGACAAAACTCCGCCAGAACTCATTCGACGAGTTCCTAGTCGTCGACGGTGCGTACCCCGCAAACATGTAGCAGATGTTGCTCTGACGGAATTGATGCCAACGAACCATGCCCACCGACTGCTCGATGAAATACCCAAGACGCATCCTGCGACGGCGAATCCAATCTGTACTTAGAGAGAGAGCGGTGCTCTCCTCTTCATAAAAATACAGTATTATCAAGAGAGAGAGCGGTGCTCTCCTCTAAAAAGAGAGAGAGATGTTACTTCTCCAATGATAAAAAAGAAAGGGAGAAAGAGCGATGCTTTTCTCTTTGCAAAAAAAAAATATATTATCAAAAGAGAAAGAGATGAGAGAGCTTTGTTAATGTTAGGGAGGCAAGGAAGGGTTTTTTTATCCCGCTTTAGTTGTCCCACGAATGTAAAAGAAACAAAGAAGGATTATCCATCTTTGTCGTTCTGTATTTTCAGGGGAGATAAAGAGAAAATACTCTCTTAATTCTCTTATAATTGGGAGACAAACGAAAGCAAATCGGGTTACCGATTGTTATTCTTTTGATCGTCCTTTTTACTTGAAGAACAATGGGATATTCAAAAAATATATCGATCTTTGATTCTATTTTGAGCAAATTTTCTCGATTTGATCAAAGTAGACAATTTGATTTTGCTCCAAATGAAATTAAGTTATGACGTTGAAATTGAATCTGCATTATTCATGATTGAGAAATAAAAAAAAAAAATGCATTCAAAGTTTCGAGTGTTAGATTGGATTTTCGAATCAGACATTTGGTTTGATTTCAGACAAGCCTCATATAATTTCAAATCATAAGTCCAAACCACGCAAACCCAATACCGGATCCAAATCCAAAATAAATCGAGCCCAAATCCCTATCAAGCTCAAATCCCATACCAAGCTCAAATCCAATACCGGATCCAAATCTAAAATAAATTGAGCCCAAACCCAAATCCTAAATTAAACCCAAGCCCAAATCTCAACCCGAAATTGAGTCCAAATCCAAATCAACCCAAATCCAAAATCTATACCAATCCAAATCCGAATCCTATAACAAGCCCATATCAAATCCAAATCCCATTCAATGCTAATCCCATTCAATGCCCAATATCAAACCCAAAATCCCATATCAAATCCAAATATTATATCTGATCCAAATCCAAATCCTATAGCCAATCCGAGTCCAAATCAAATTGAGCCCATAATTAGCCCATATCAAACCTCTTCTCTAGCATATATAACTAGAGTCAAACTCGATCAAATTCTATGTTTGATTAGAATTGATCAAACCATATACCAGGTTTCACCTAATCAAAATCAATTGAGCTCTAATATATATACTTAGAGTTCACTAAATTAAACTCTAATACATACACTTAGAGTTTAAACTTTAACTAATCCTAACTTATAACATTAGGATTTAGTTGATATCTTACCTTATGGTAAACACAAATTCATCTATTGATTAGACTCTAATACATATACTTAGAGTTTAATTTCGGCTAATCCTAACGCATATAATTAGGATTTGGTCCGCATCTCGCTACATGGTGGACATAAATTCATCTTATGGCGAACCCAAATGAAATTAAATTGGACTCTAATATATACATTTAGAGTTTAATTTAAAATATTTGACTAATCCTAACATATATAATTAGGATTTAGTTCAAATCAAATTTTGACTAATCCTAATACATATAATTAGGATTTAGTTAATATTTGGCCTAGACTTTAAGATATAAAATTAGGGTCTAATCCAAAATATTTGAGCTAATCCTAACATATACATCTAGGATGAAAGCTTAAATCAAATCCCATTGGACTTTATCATATATATTTAAAGTCCAATTAACTAAATCAAACTCTAATTCATTTAATTAGAGTTTAATTTGAATCAAACCTGGTTAAATCCTAATGTATATACATGGAATTTAATCAACCTTTCACCTTAGGGTGAACAATATTGTTGAGCACTGAAACATATAGAGTCCAATCAAATCAATTTGATCATACACTTTGGTTCAGAATCAAATTCAATCAACCGTCATACTGAATTATGTTATAAAATTCATCTTTTATTCAATCACAGCATTACAAAGGTCTCTTAATCGAAGGTGCCCTAACACTTTGTAGGGGTAATTAACAATAAACGCTTGCGTTTATTGGAAGCCATGAATCCACAATACCTGATTCCCATACACATTCAAATATTAATCTGAATCATGAATACTACCCCACGGTGGAAAATCAAAATAAGATCAACCGTGCGAGGTATGTCATTCGTGGTCGCAGACATATGTTGACCGCATTTAGGGGGTAAAGTAATGGTGAAATGTGATGATTGCATGATTGTGAGTACAACTTGCATAATGAGATAGTTGAGAACCTAATAATGTCAAAACCCTATGTGTATGCATGAGAGAAAGTGAGCACCCAGAGTGAGCAAAAGAACAGAGTGACACAATGACATAGATCGAGTGGCATTCGATAAAGCTAATGTGAAATGACACTAGAGTTAGTGTGATGTAAAGAACTAAAGTGATGTAAAGAATGATGTAAATGATAACGTGTAAAGTTAAAGTAAAGTGGGGCAATAAGAACGAGAAAAGTAAAGAACAAGAATGCTAGAGTTAGCAAGAGTGATGAAAATGTAAAGAATGTGATTGCATGAGTTTGCAACATAAAGTGATGTAAAGAACACTAGAGCTAGTGTAAAGTCAAGATTGAACTTATAATCCTTTGAGTTAAGGATATGATCATACTTGCTATGAGTTCCGTGCTCGAGGGTGGTCGCTCCCTCTCGGGCGATGCGCTCCGGAGTTATGCATCCGGGTTGGAGTAAACCCGTAAGGACGGTCCTAGCTGGTGAGTTCCTGCGATGATGGACTTAATGTGAAGCAAGCTAATGTGGCGAAACCCCCGGGCTAGCCTTAATGATTAAAGAACAAAGAGTAAAGAACAAAGTGTAAAGTGCAAGAACTAAAGAACATGCATAACCTGCATTTATTTAATGTTGAGCATATTTCTTGCTATTTGTTCAGGCATATTAGCATCATGTTATAGATTGGTTACTATATCCTACTTATCCTTTCTATTATGCCTGAGTTAGTCCTAGTGGGAAAGTCGGTGATGTTGGGGCCGAACCCACTGGGAACTTTGTTGTAGTTCTCACCCCACTATTTCCACAGAGCCGGGACCGAGCGAGCCGGCGAGCGACCGAGGTAAAGGTATCGCGCCTTAGTCAGGGGCCACTAATGTTGGGTTTCATTTTGTTAGTAGACTCCCTTTTATCATCTTTTGTATTTGACGATTAGTGATGTAAAGAAAGAATGTAAAACTTATTTTGAGGCAAATGTGATGTAAGAAAGAAATGATGTAATGAATGTAAGAATTCGTTAAATTACTAGATGAATGCAATGTATGTGATCCAAAATGAATCATAGTACAAGTGAATGTTTAGTTTTCCTTTCTTTCACTAATGGCTATTGCTTACCCTCGAGTAAGCCGTTTGTGTATGTTTCCGCTAGTGCACTTCTTATTGAAAATGTACATGTGATGAGCCTTGGGCGGATAGGGGAAACTCTGTCCGTTCGGCGTCTGTTTGATGTGCTCGGGTCGGGCCAAATTGGCATCGGTCCCGGGGCGTGACAAGTCAATAGGCTACGACGCCTTTAATAATCAACTGCCTTAGCTCGATAGGTAATGTCATCGCAGACAGGACTCTGGATCTCGGTCACAACTCCGCCTGCCCTGCTCTCTAAGATCACTTTCGATCTTGCAATAGATGTGGCGTTTAGTACTCGTTCAACAATCCATACTACAAAGTAAACTCCGTTTATGCTAGGCTATGCAATCTATGGCATGTCCAATCCCACACGATAAGCACTGTGGCCACTCCGAATGTCCAAGAGATGTCGGTAAACACTCGAGCCTTTGTAACAAGTATAAAGGGGTGCTCATGCAGCTCGGCAAATTAGCGATTATGAATGAATGCGATGCACGGTATAACAACTTTCTACTCAATACCATGAAGTAAAATGTCACGCCCCGAGCTCCGCCAATTTGGTCGGATTCGGGCACGCCGACAGACCGCCGAACGGACAGAGCTTTCTCTGTACGTCCTAGGCGTCACAATCCATATAATGCAACAGAAGAGGTCCCAACCAGGAACAGTATTCACACATAGATTGTATAAGTATCAAAAACATAAAAGGCTAACAATGCTATTACAAGCATTCATCTCACAGATTTTACATTTACAAAATCTCAAATACCTTTAAGTTATTACATAAGCCTTTATACAATTTACAACTTATACAATTTACTACAAATTTGATTCTTTCAATTTACACTCTAAACTCTGATGCTAGACCACTTCAAGGTACTGCTATCTCTGGTCTCGGTGGTAGGGCGCTATCTACGGAGCTACGCCCTGTCCTCGCGCCGCCGCGCCGCTCACGTGCTAACCTGTACCCCCAAAACAACACGGGGGTGAGAACTATATAAATATAGTTCCCAGTGGGTACGGCCACCCAAGGGAAGAGCTCGACCCACCAGGTCCAAAGGAGGCAACTGCAGGTTAGTAAACTGAACAGATAGATAGATATTCGATGATACAATTAATAAAACCATACCTTGCCTCGCGATATGCAATATGTAAATCATGCAACTATGTAACAAGTAGATCTACTGATCCTACTTTATATCTTTAACCATTCTTTACTTGTAGCCGTTCTTTATTAGCTATTTACGTTCATTAGCTATTCTTTATTTTTATTCTTTATTCTTTATCATATTGTGCTCACTGGCGATTCTTTCCTAAGGTTACTTTACCTTAGTCATCTAGCCACCCGACTCGGTCTTGAGTCAATCAATCGCGGATAGTCCGCGCACTGTCTAGCTCGAGGTGAAGGAACTCTCACATGCACCTCAGCTGGCAACAGCTCACCGTACTCCTGTCCTAGCCGTCTGGCGGCGAACGAATCGCAACTCACCCAACAACGGCCTAGGTTCAATGACTTAGCCACCCGGCGGCGAAATCGTCGCACACACGCCACGACAGTGGTTCAGTCAACAGGCGGTAGGATCCACAAACTCGCTAACCATCCGGCGGCGAAATCGTCGCACACACGCCACGACAATGGTTCTCTAGCCCCTGGGCGGCGCAATCGTCGCACACACCCCACACCCCTCTGGGTGTATCAACAAGCTTTGAGATTCCGGAGTCTATTTCACATTACTCGAGGGTTAGTCTTAACCTTATGGAATCGACCGATCTAGGTCCAAGTCTTTACTCGACCTAATTTAACACTTTAGGTTCGATTCTTTTATATTCTTAGCCTAGGTTTATTATCCCTAGGACCATCATTCTTTCCAACCTAGGTTCACTTGACTCTAGGTTAAGCACTTTTCATTTCACAACCTATGTTCTTTACATTAGGTTTAACATCATTCTTATTTAACCTATGTTTAATAACACTCGGTTCATTTTATGTCCAACCTATGGTTAATAACACTAGGTTCATTTCATATCCAACCTATGTTTAATAATCCTAGGTTCATGCCATGCCACTCGATCTATGTATGATCCTAGTTGTCCATTCCTAGGATTATGGTTTACACGTTTTATATTCAACTTATGTGACTTTAGCATGTTCAACATTCATATGTCATTTATCATTCATATGTTCATATACCGACAATCCTATGCATTTAGCATGAACTACAATGCATTCGTATGCGTCTAGCATGTTCGTCATATGACAATCATCATGTATCATCTAGCATGAGATTCATATTCATATATATTTATTCTTATGTCTCTAGTATTTACCACTCATGCATTCATAGGCATCTAGCATTCATATGTCAATGGTCATATATTATCTAACATGATCATCCATATTCATATTCATGTATGTTTAGACATATGCATCAAATGTTCGCTTTCATGTGTCAACAATTATGTATGCTTTAGCATCTATGTTTACATTTCGACAATTTCATTCATATATGCATCAAATGAAACCACGATTTACTTTGGCATGGAAGTGACCTAATCACTTCGGTAAAGCACAACCCACCTTTAGTTGATACCTGGACGCGAGAAATTCGCTTCCCGCGCTTTCCCGAGATTCGCGACCCGCGCTCGTGCCAATTGTAGCCGAAAAATCTTCTTTCGGCGATATCTTCGCGTAGGCTCGACGGATTGCCGAACCGACTTCGCCAACGCGTTTCCTTTACCCTCAATTAGGTTTGTACGCGGTCAATTTCACATTAGGACTTCTATCCTGCAAAAGTGCATTATCAAGTTTAGGTTCCAATTAACCTATCACTATACACACTCTACACTTAATACAACCTGTTTCTATACAGGTTCTATAAGAACCTTTATAGAAACCTAGGCTTCATTAATCCGACAAACTCGAAGCCACTAACTTAGGAATATTAGAAATCAACTCCTGTTATTTCTCATTCCTAAAGCTTCACATCAACCTAAAAGCTCATATGTTATTTACACAACATATAGCTTTTCTATACCCCAATCGAAGTTCCAATACCCCAAAGACCTTCAACGAAGAGATTGAAGAGATTTACATCAATCCCTAATCAAAACCTGCATAAGAGCTGGTTGTTTACTCCTAGCTGCCAAGGCCAACACCCAACACACAATGCTGAAATTCTGGTTTACAAAACAGTCCCTGCAGTTTTTTTTTTACAAAACAGTCCCTGCAGCCCCTTTCTTTGCACTAGACAACAGCAGCAGCAACAATAGCAGCCCATTTCAGCACTTCAATCCACTTCGAGCACCTCTAATCACTTCCACAATATACTAATGAACCTCCACGAGCTTCCAATTTAATCCAAGAACAAACCAACTTTATTTATTGCATTATCTTGATCCATTTAATCAAGATTAATCAATGCAATTCCTGCACTTGGCAGCAACCTCACAGCCCAAACCCAATCCGCATGGCAGCCACAACAATCCGAAAGTCACGGAAAAATCCGTCGACGAAACGCTCGCAAAATCGGCTTCTAAATCACATAGAAATCGATTTCTGAACTTTAATTTTAGCATAGATTCAATTCTAAACTTCAATTTCAATGAAAATCCATCTAGAACACCTTTCTTAGCATCCACTGTCAAGAATTCACCAAAACCTGATTTGAAACCATAATAATAGAATACTAACTTCGCAATCGAAGCGCCGGAAAAATCCAACGCGCGCGGGGAATCGATCGGCTCGACAAACGGCACCAAAATATGTTACTTTCTTCTTCTTCTTCTCTCTATTCCTTTTCTCTTCCTTTCACTCTCTCTCTCATGCGTACAGGAGGGTGAAGAGGATAAAGATGCCCCTGGCAGCTTAGTGGAAATCCACTAAGTAATGGAATAATTACCATAATGCCCTTCTACTAATCCGTTTAGCAACTCGGATCAGATACCTTTCGCAGGCCCTTCCAAATGTCCGATTGAGCTCAAATTTGACAGGCATGCTCGGTTTTACTTAACAAGTCCACTGAAATTTTAACATTTCAGTTTCGACCCCGTTTGGTCACTGCGAACTGTCCCGAACTGTAATCTTTATCCGATAACTTCCAAATGCTATTTCTCTCTCTACAGGTGTCAGAAAAATCTGAAACTTCAAATCTAGCCTCATAAAAATGTTCCTGACATCTCTGCCAGTTTTCATAATTTTCTGACACTGTGCATTTTCTGCTAATTTTCTCAGTCCCGTTCTTTACAGAAAATTCTAAAGTTTTCGTTTTCACTCCGATTTCACCCAAACATGTCCAAAAGATACCAAGGGACCTTCACAAGCTACCAATCCAATTTGGAAGCAATTCGTTTTCATTTTGACATTATTTGAGCCGAATTAGAAATAGAATCGGCTCCAATTCCATTACATGGCCTTTTTGCACTACCACTTCGCACTGAGCTCTTCAAACCCTGTGAAAACACACCCTTGGCTTTACCAAAACTTCACAATTGATTCGGAGATACCACAATTTATCCTTACGCCTTATTTTAATTCTTTTAATCAAAGTTAGCATCGGAATTTCGAAAATTCTCTTTACTCTCTTTACATTTCGTTTCGCGCCCAATTTGCGCCGAAACACTTATTTATCTCCAGAATTCATTCACACGCATCACAAATCACTCGGGGATGATGTCCAACTAGCTCAATCCTCACTTTGACCCTCTAGGTCAAAGTTGACATCGCAACTCCAAGTTTCCATATGTTACATTCTCCTCCCGTTAACAAAAGTTTCGTCCGCGAAACTCAGATACATCTTATTCCTCATTACTTAACGGATGGAGATAAATTTCAACCCTCTTCCAAAGTTTCTCAACTTCATTCCATAGCTTCTGAATTTCAGTCCATGCTACCCCGATTCCTCCGAATCAGTCTCTACGAACACTTTGTTTGCGTTTCCAATCTCAGCTCGTCATCGATGCTTATCTTAGCAATTCTGACTAAATAATCCACAGGACCAAGCCTTCGCTCTCACGGTCCCTAAACACATGGGTAAACTACTTGTCTCAATTACCACAAATCTGTTCGCAAATCAGATCGGCGATTTGCTAGACTTATCACTTAACTCAACGTCTCTCGCTCGCAAGCGTAGACCCAATTATCGCGAGACACAGTTCTTATTTGAGATATCGCATACCTACTCCAACTAGGAGTAATTTCAATCTCTAACCACTATAAATCTTAGGGTTAGGTCAAATCTGCCTTCCAGGCATACTACCAACAACACGATTCAATACGTGATTTACCACGTTACCAATCCATGCTCGGACTACCGTCCTGACCAAATCTCTCTACCCTACCCGTAGGTACCGGGCCGCTGCCTCTCACAGCTGACTGCGCCTGCCCAATGGGTCCAGGCTCCACAGTCCACATTTGGTCCAGGCACGGATCGTCCCCAAGCACTACCCGCCAACATCGTCCTACACGACATGCTCTACAGAGCTACACACTCTAACGGCTCTTAAGCACCTAGTGCGAGCCACCAGCCCTGCGAGTGACCTCTGGCACGCTTCACCCTTAGTAGCGCTAAAGTGCTACTGCCAAAGCACTCACGGCTGAATCAAATCCACACTCTATGAGTACCTATACTCGAGTGCTCTACACGACTCTATAGCGTGCTATACTAAATCTAGCATCAGGCAACTCTTGCCTATGCACACCGACTACACGAGCACGACCCACTTACCTCAATCCGAGGTACTACTAGGTCCACGTGCACGCACCTGACCGTTAACCGATCATTTCCTCAATAGTGATTCTACTTTCACTATTCGATCTACCGGAACAATCTGCAAAACGCTCGGTCTCACAAGAGTTCCACTCTTTATTCACAAGCTATCACCAGCGATTGCTAGTGTTCTAGAACTCTCTGCCTGCCTCAACAGATACCACAACTTACATACACAAGCATAACTGGGACATTTACCCGTCTGCTTGGTCTCTGCAATACTACCGCACAATTAGTAGTAACGACTACGTAATCAATGCATGCAATGCACTAAATTTACATAATGCAGAAAACATGCTTGCTGTAATTAACTCATACCTGCTACATTACTACCAGTCGCAGCAGGTTCCACCGCATGGGTCGCCTATCCACGACCACTTGTTGCCCATCGCGAACCCCTCGGTTGCCTTATCCTCTGTCGCTCTCCAAACCGTGCCGCAGGTGAAAATGCCGTCGCCAGCGTCAAGGCTTGGTTAGCACCTCGTGGACACTCGTCCCGCGCATGACCTGGCCGCCCACACCTGAAGCACTTGCCATCTCGTTGCTCACACTGCTGTGGGTAGTGAGGACCCCCACAAATAACACAACATGCCGAGGATCGACTGCGATACGTCCCCGGAGCTCGGGATCGCGAGCGCGAACTCCCAGTGGTCCGCTGAGAACTTGACTGACCATCATACCCACTCGCTGGTCGTTCTTTTCCTTTTTCCTTGTAATAAGATTCGCGCTCCTCCTGCACCGATGCATTGCCTTGTTCTATCCATAAGGCCCGATCCAAGACTTCAGCAAAAGTCTGCAACTTTAGATTATGCACTGCTTCAAAAATACCAGGCCGAAGTCCTCGTACAAAACAATCAGCTCGATCCTTGTCGTCCCGTACCACACTTGGAATATAGTTCACGATACGAGAGAATTCCTGCTCGTATTCCCTCACAAGGCGGTCTCCCTGCCGCAATTTTCGAAATCTGTCCCGAAGCTTTCTCTTTTCACTATCGGGGAAATAAACTGAAAGTATCAACTCCCGAAATTCTTGCCAAGTCATCGGAGGGAGACTAGGCGATCGGTTCCGTTTAACGCCTTTCCACCATTCCTTCGCCGACAATTGTAGACAATGCACGGCTAGGTGTACCTTGTCCCGCTCCACCATGTACAAATCCTCGAAGACAGTCTCTATGGAATCAATCCACGACTCCACAGTCCATGGATCTATGTCCTCTCCATCGAAAGTAGTAGGATCAAACTTCTTGAAGGTCATGAGAGCCGCCAAAGCACGCTCCCTTTCCGCTTCCATCTCTGAACTAAGAGCAGTCGGATTGCTCGAGCCCGACTGGAATGCCTCCGCTGCGACTCCTGGCCGTACACGACGAGCCAAAACTGGTGCAGTCACTAACTGATCCACCGTCTCCTGGAGTCTCTTTATCCGCTCATCTTGGCGCAGAGCAGCGTCCTGCTGACGCTGCACTACATCCGCCTGTTGCCTCACCACTCCCACGAGTGTGGTCAACTGCTCACGAAGCTCCAAGTCTCCGCTCGCCTCAGTCTTCTCAGGGACACCACTTGTCCTATCCCGCGCCGATCTAGACGAAGATCGCCTACGCGGCGCCATCGCTTCCTGAAACACGACAACTCAGTTAGTCCTCGACCTCCTGGGTCGAATACGAAATAATTAATACCGACTCAAATCGGGCGAAAGTCATGCAAGGAAGTTTATTCCCATCCCTCGGTTTCATGTTGTGTCGACCCAACATGAACTCACTTGGCTGAGAATAAATTGAACCTTGAATCTACCTCTAATATCCGTCATAGAGGTTTACTAAACTTGACCCAATCGATTTATCTTTCGCCACACGTACAAGTCCTCGTCTCTCACGAGTGTAAGTCCTTACGGTTTACTATCCTAGGTCTCCTAGGTCCATCTAAACCGTTTCTATTATTCTTTTTATGCTCTTTTATGCTCTGATACCACTTAATCTGTCACGCCCCGAGCTCCGCCAATTTGGTCAGATTCGGGCACGCCGACAGACCGCCGAACGGACAGAGCTTTCCCTGTACGTCCTAGGCGTCACAATCCATATAATGCAACAGAAGAGGTCCCAACCAGGAACAGCATTCACACATAGATTGTATAAGTATCAAAAAACATAAAAGGCTAACAATGCTATTACAAGCATTCATCTCACAGATTTTACATTTACAAAATCTCAAATACCTTTAAGTTATTACATAAGCCTCTATACAATTTTACAATTTACAACTTATACAATTTACTACAAATTTGATTCTTTCAATTTACACTCTAAACTCTGATGCTAGACCACTTCAAGGTACTGCTATCTCTGGTCTCGGTGGTAGGGCGCTATCTACGGAGCTACGCCCTGTCCTCGCGCCGCCGCGCCGCTCACGTGCTAACCTGTACCCCCAAAACAACACGGGGGTGAGAACTATATAAATATAGTTCCCAGTGGGTACGGCCACCCAAGGGAAGAGCTCGACCCACCAGGTCCAAAGGAGGCAACTGCAGGTTAGTAAACTGAACAGATAGATAGATATTCGATGATACAATTAATAAAACCATACCTTGCCTCGCGATATGCAATATGTAAATCATGCAACTATGTAACAAGTAGATCTACTGATCCTACTTTATATCTTTAACCATTCTTTACTTGTAGCCGTTCTTTATTAGCTATTTACGTTCATTAGCTATTCTTTATTTTTATTCTTTATTCTTTATCATATTGTGCTCACTGGCGATTCTTTCCTAAGATTACTTTACCTTAGTCATCTAGCCACCCGACTCGGTCTTGAGTCAATCAATCGCGGATAGTCCGCGCACTGTCTAGCTCGAGGTGAAGGAACTCTCACATGCACCTCAGCTGGCAACAGCTCACCGTACTCCTGTCCTAGCCGTCTGGTGGCGAACAATCGCACCTCACCCAACAACGGCCTAGGTAAATGACTTAGCCACCCGGCGGCGAAATCGTCGCACAACGCCACGACAGTGGTTCAGTCAACAGGCGGTAGGATCCATAAACTGGCTAACCATCCGGCGGCGAAATCGTCGCACACGCCACGACAATGGTTCTTTAGCCCTTGGGCGGCGAAATCGTCGCACACACCCGACACCCCTTTGGGTGTATCAACAAGCTTTGAGATTCCGGAATCCATTTCACATTATTCGAGGGTTAGTCTTAACCCTATGGAATCGACCGATCTAGGTCCAAGTCTTTACTCGACCTAATTTAACACTTTAGGTTCGATTCTTATTATATTCTTAGCCTAGGTTTATTATCCCTAGGACCATCATTCTTTCCAACCTAGGTTCACTTGACTCTAGGTTAAGCACTTTTCATTTCACAACCTATGTTCTTTAAATTAGGTTTAACATCATTCTTATTTAACCTATGTTTAATAACACTCGGTTCATTTTATGTCCAACCTATGGTTAATAACACTAGGTTCATTTCATATCCAACCTACGTTTAATAACCCTAGGTTCATGCCATGCCACTCGATCTATGTATGATCCTAGTTGTCCATTCCTAGGATTATGGTTTACACGTTTTATATTCAACTTATGTGACTTTAGCATGTTCAACATTCATATATCATTTATCATTCATATGTTCATATACCGACAATCCTATGCATTTAGCATGAACTACAATGCATTCGTATGCGTCTAGCATGTTCGTCATATGACAATCATCATGTATCATCTAGCATGAGATTCATATTCATATATATTTATTCTTATGTCTCTAGTATTTACCACTCATGCATTCATAGGCATCTAGCATTCATATGTCAATGGTCATATATTATCTAACATGATCATCCATATTCATATTCATGTATGTTTAGACATATGCATCAAATGTTCGCTTTCATGTGTCAACAATTATGTATGCTTTAGCATCTATGTTTACATTTCGACAATTTCATTCATATATGCATCAAATGAAACCACGATTTACTTTGGCATGGAAGTGACCTAATCACTTCGGTAAAGCACAACCCACCTTTAGTTGATACCTGGACGCGAGAAATTCGCTTCCCGCGCTTTCCCGAGATTCGCGACCCGCGCTCGTGCCAATTGTAGCCGAAAAATCTTCTTTCGGCGATATCTTCGCGTAGGCTCGACGGATTGCCGAACCGACTTCGCCAACGCGTTTCCTTTACCCTCAATTAGGTTTGTACGCGGTCAATTTCACATTAGGACTTCTATCCTGCAAAAGTGCATTATCAAGTTTAGGTTCCAATTAACCTATCACTATACACACTCTACACTTAATACAACCTGTTTCTATACAGGTTCTATAAGAACCTTTATAGAAACCTAGGCTTCATTAATCCGACAAACTCGAAGCCACTAACTTAGGAATATTAGAAATCAACTCCTGTTATTTCTCATTCCTAAAGCTTCACATCAACCTAAAAGCTCATATGTTATTTACACAACATATAGCTTTTCTATACCCCAATCGAAGTTCCAATACCCCAAAGACCTTCAACGAAGAGATTGAAGAGATTTACATCAATCCCTAATCAAAACCTGCATAAGAGCTGGTTGTTTACTCCTAGCTGCCAAGGCCAACACCCAACACACAATGCTGAAATTCTGGTTTACAAAACAGTCCCTGCAGTTTTTTTTTTACAAAACAGTCCCTGCAGCCCCTTTCTTTGCACTAGACAACAGCAGCAGCAACAATAGCAGCCCATTTCAGCACTTCAATCCACTTCGAGCACCTCTAATCACTTCCACAATATACTAATGAACCTCCACGAGCTTCCAATTTAATCCAAGAACAAACCAACTTTATTTATTGCATTATCTTGATCCATTTAATCAAGATTAATCAATGCAATTCCTGCACTTGGCAGCAACCTCACAGCCCAAACCCAATCCGCATGGCAGCCACAACAATCCGAAAGTCACGGAAAAATCCGTCGACGAAACGCTCGCAAAATCGGCTTCTAAATCACATAGAAATCGATTTCTGAACTTTAATTTTAGCATAGATTCAATTCTAAACTTCAATTTCAATGAAAATCCATCTAGAACACCTTTCTTAGCATCCACTGTCAAGAATTCACCAAAACCTGATTTGAAACCATAATAATAGAATACTAACTTCGCAATCGAAGCGCCGGAAAAATCCAACGCGCGCGGGGAATCGATCGGCTCGACAAACGGCACCAAAATATGTTACTTTCTTCTTCTTCTTCTCTCTATTCCTTTTCTCTTCCTTTCACTCTCTCTCTCATGCGTACAGGAGGGTGAAGAGGATAAAGATGCCCCTGGCAGCTTAGTGGAAATCCACTAAGTAATGGAATAATTACCATAATGCCCTTCTACTAATCCGTTTAGCAACTCGGATCAGATACCTTTCGCAGGCCCTTCCAAATGTCCGATTGAGCTCAAATTTGACAGGCATGCTCGGTTTTACTTAACAAGTCCACTGAAATTTTAACATTTCAGTTTCGACCCCGTTTGGTCACTGCGAACTGTCCCGAACTGTAATCTTTATCCGATAACTTCCAGATGCTATTTCTCTCTCTACAGGTGTCAGAAAAATCTGAAACTTCAAATCTAGCCTCATAAAAATGTTCCTGACATCTCTGCCAGTTTTCATAATTTTCTGACACTGTGCATTTTCTGCTAATTTTCTCAGTCCCGTTCTTTACAGAAAATTCTAAAGTTTTCGTTTTCACTCCGATTTCACCCAAACATGTCCAAAAGATACCAAGGGACCTTCACAAGCTACCAATCCAATTTGGAAGCAATTCGTTTTCATTTTGACATTATTTGAGCCGAATTAGAAATAGAATCGGCTCCAATTCCATTACATGGCCTTTTTGCACTACCACTTCGCACTGAGCTCTTCAAAACCCTGTGAAAACACACCCTTGGCTTTACCAAAACTTCACAATTGATTCGGAGATACCACAATTTATCCTTACGCCTTACTTTAATTCTTTTAATCAAAGTTAGCATCGGAATTTCGAAAATTCTCTTTACTCTCTTTACATTTCGTTTCGCGCCCAATTTGCGCCGAAACACTTATTTATCTCCAGAATTCATTCACACGCATCACAAATCACTCGGGGATGATGTCCAACTAGCTCAATCCTCACTTTGACCCTCTAGGTCAAAGTTGACATCGCAACTCCAAGTTTCCATATGTTACAAAAATGATACCTGCGACCACATTCTCGGCTGCCGCCGCCTCCTCAGTCTGGGCCGCGTACATGCGCCCGCTCGGGGCCTGTTCGTGACCCCTCCGTCTGCCGCTGGACAGGTGGCCGACCGGCCTGGTGATGCGCAGAAGATGTCCCCTGGCTGGGACCTGGCGATGCTGGTGCAGATGCCGAAGATGGCGCTGGCAATGGACTCCTCGGGCAGTCCGACTGGAAGTGGCCCTCCTGGCCACACAAGAAGCACCTGCCCCGGCTGCGTGAACACTGCCGCGGGTAATGAGGACCGCCACAGATCACGCAGCGGGGGGCCTGGTGACGATCGGGTTCCTCCTCGCTGAGTAGACTGAGCCACGTCCCTCGCGACTGGCTCCGGCTCCTGGGGTGCCTCGGCGGCCTCCGTGAAGTGCGTCTGACTCGCACCCTCAGCCGCGGGCCTCTTGCCCTTTCCCTTTCTCCAAGCTCTCGCGACGCTCCTGCAGATCCGCCGCTCCTGCCTCCACTATCAAACCTCGATCCACAACCTCCCGGTAAGTCTGGAGGTTGGAAGACTGCACCAACCGGAAGATAAAAGGCCGCAAACCGTGCTCAAAGATGCGGGCCTTGTCCTCGTCGTCCCTCACAACAAACGGTACACAATGTAGTATCCGTGAGAACTCCCTCTCGTACTCAGCCACTGACCACTCATCCTGGCGCAAGCTGTGCAAATCCTGCTCCATCTTCCTCTTGACGCTGGTAGGAAAGTGGTGCGCCAGAAGAAGCTCCTTGAACCTAGTCCAAGTAATCGCTGCCAAGTCGGTGTTGGGGTTGTCCTGGATATCCAACCACCAACGGTAGGCCTCGCCGTCCAGAAAGTGAGTGGCGAGCCAAACTCTGTCCCGCTCCTTCACAAAAGTGTCTCGAAACAGCTTTTCCTTATGCATCAACCACTTCTCGACAATCCAGTGGTCGACGTTCTCGCCATCAAACGTCCTCGGGCTGCACCTCCTGAACTCACTGAGGCGCTCCATAAGCCGATCCCGCTCGGCTCCCTCGGCCATCACAGGGAAAGCTGCTCCCGTGGCCAGTCTCTGAACTGGTAATGCCGCAACCACCTCCTCCTGAGGTGCGGTCGCCGGTGCCGCACGTGAGGAACTGGGCGTGGGGGACTGCGCCCTCGGTACGACGTCCACCACGGGTGCTGGCGGTGTGGGACCCTGGGTTTCCCTCGAAGCTGCCGCCTGCTGAAGTAGGAGGTCCTCGAGATGCTTCATCCGCGCCTCCTGACGCTGAGCCACCTCAGCCTGTCGCTGCGCCGCCGCCGTCTGCTGCGCCAATAAATCAGTGAGAACTGCGAGCTGGGCCCTCAGGTCGTGGACCTCACTAGATCCGAAAGTAGCGGAGGTCTCGACCTCCTCGGGGTGTGCCGCATCATCCGCCCCGGCAGACTGGGAGCGTGTAATCGGCATCGTCACTACAAAATATAAAAGCGCAAGTTAGTAACCCACGCTATCGCATCCCCGCTCAAATAGATAAAACCCCAAATCATGCGAAAGTAAGGAAGTGTCCTTCACTACTAACTCCCGATGTTACGTTGTCGGCCGCCAACGTAACCCTCCGCGAAGTTAGAAGCCATACACTCCGATCAAACTCTAACTTTTTAGAGTTGTCATAAACCCAATCATAATACTTTCGCTCACAAGTCAATTAGACTTCGTCTCTCACGAGCCTAATTCCTATAGTCCAACCGGCCAAAGGTTCGCTAGGTCCACTAAGACTCAACCCTAGGCTCTGATACCAAATTAATCTGTCATGCCCCGGGACCGGCGGAGGCCCTCCCGGTAGCGTGCCTAGACCCACCATATGTCTACACATATAAGGCGTCTACAATAAAAGCGGAAGTAAAAGCAAGTAGTGGGACAAATAGAAGAAGTGAAATAACTAGCAACTAATGATATCAGAGCGAGTATAGTTCTAACATCTACACCAAAGTAAAGAAGTAAAGCTAGACAATAAAAGGAGTCATAAGTAGTACAATATCTGTCTCAAAAATACAAAAGTGGTGGTCTCTAGTACACTGGTAAAACTCTCAACCTCTCGCAAAAGAAATATAAATCGAGAGGTAGACCACCTAGCAACTCGTCCTCGAAGGAAGCTAGCTCGAAGCAACTCCCTTCCCGCGATCCCTGGCCTCACCCTGCGTGGAAGGCTCTGAAAAACATCGAGAAAAAGAGGGCGTGAGAACTATAATTTATAGTTCCCAGTGGGCAATTACTGACCTCAGCTCAATGCACCACTAGGCCCCAAAAGAAAAGGGTAAGTAACGACATATAGTAATATGCAATAAATAGCGAACACAAAAACTGCTAAAAGAAAACATGAATGAAAGGCTATACTACTATGTCTCCAATAAGCATGATGTCATGGTGATGTACATCTACGCTATTATAAGATAATATATCCAATGCATACTAATATGCCTCAACATAATGAACAAGTAAATCTCACAATACCATATGCCAAAATATAAGGAGTACGCTCTATCAAGATAACCCAGTATACTATGATGCAATGCATGAAACCGGCAAGTGTACTATATACCCTATTGCTATGTCATGAGTATGTCACCTAATCCAACTACTAAGCCTATCTAGTAGCGATTATTCATTCTCAACACCGTGTCGATTTTCATTTCCAAATAAGGTCCTACCAAAGGTAGTCCAGCTTGTGCCGCCTAAGTGCCTGTGGTAGCCCAACATCCCTACTCTTGGAATGTGTCTGTCCCACTCGACCCCGTAGGCTTCTCAATATCGTACGAGCGAACATAGATCGCGAAGGCTAACTCCGGAGTGCCGACTTGTAGGGAGCGACCCTCACAAGCATGTGCGAATGAGCACAAATGGCAAGCAAGCATAGTCCAAGTCTCAAGTATCCAACCCTCATGTCTCTAACATGGTATAGTCACTAGCATCTCGCAGATCTAGTTCTAAGTCACAAATGAAGTTCCAACATTCTCTAGGTCTAGTGCCCCTTTATGACACTTTGTTAAGGATTTTATAGGTTGGCGGATTTCGTAGTGTTGAATGGAGTCTTGAAGAGTTGATTACGGAAGATTGAAGAAAATATCTAAATTGAAGAACAAAGACCCACTCGTAAAGTTCGGCTCCTAAGATATGAAGAAAAGATCATTTGTGGTGAAGATACTTACTTAGAATAAGTTCAGAAGGCTTAGACTGCTTTAAAAATACTTTACTGAACTTTTCTGTGTTCAGGGACCGGTCCCTGAGGTCAAGAGACCGGTTCCCCTAAGGTCCTCACTGCGTGAACTTTGATGCAACCGGTCCCCTGAGATGAGAGACTGGTTCCCGAACCTTGGTTTTTCTGTCACGCAGCGAGGGACCGGTCTCAAGCTTGAGAGACCGGTTCCCGAACGTTGTGATTTTGGTCACGCAGCGAGGGACCGGTTCCTCACTTGAGAGACCGGTCTCTCACAGACCGGTCTCCTCGAGAAGACCGGTCTCTGAGGACGACACAGTTTTTTAAAAAAGGACTTTTTGCAATCCTAGTCTACTTCTAAGTCTTCTAAACATATAAATAAGCTATGTGGGTCATCTAAAAGTTTAAGGCTTAAAATATTTACAGATTCTAAACCCTAGAAACTTGTTTTTTCCGTTTCAATGTTTCGATTCACATAACAAGCTTCTAACAATCAACAATCTGCTAGATTCTTCGTTTTTACTCGAGAACTCATACGAGAATCAAGTAGATTTTTGATTAAAGGTGAACCCTCATAGCTTATGGTACTCAAAGGTTAAATCATCACAAATCTTCGATTCTACAAGCTCCGGAAGGAGGTTCGACACGTGGATCTCGCGTGAAGCCGAGGATTCGGTGGACGCTTCGAGGAGTTGAGGCGTTGACGCTGCGAGGAGTTGCAGCAAGGTCGATTGGTGGATTCCTATCGATCGAGGACCGGCGAAGATCACCATCAACAAGAAATCGGTAAATTGAGTCGTGTATTTTTGTCAAAATCACTTGTACTCAAGTTTTCTTAGTGGATTTTCTTCGCGTGATCGGTCCCGTGGGTTTTTCACTCCGAATTGGAGTTTTCCCACGTTAAATTCTCGGTGTGCTGTTTTATTTTCGCTACTTTGTTTTATTTGCATCGAGATTTTCGAGTTTGCCGTTTTTACACCTATTCACCCCCCTCTAGGTGTTACTTACCTTTTAGATCCTCGGGATCCATATCTTACAAGTGGTATCAGAGCGGGTATAGGTTGTAATTACATTGGCTGAGGGCGGTAACATCAATCGACCCCCGCTCTTCGATGGCACTAACTACGCTTATTGGAAAGTTCCGTATGAGGGCGTTTCTTATTGCTATCGACGAGCGGGTATGGCAAGCCATTGAATTTCAGGATGGAAACATCCTACCGAAGTTGTCGAGAATGTTACCGGTCCGAAACCTAGAAATAAATGGACGAAAGAGGAAAATGAACTATCTTCGTTCAACGGGAAAGGTATCAATGCTTTATTTCAATGCTTTAAATCAAACTGAATTTTCTCGCGTCTCGGCGTGCGAAACCGCCAAAGAGATTTGGGACACTTTGCGAGTTACACACGAGGGTACAAGCTTGGTTAAGATTCAAAAATTGCAAATGCTTACTAGTAGATTTGATTCCATTCGTATGGAAGAACATGAATCTTTTACCGAGTACTATACTCGTTTGCAAGACATTGTAAACACGTGTGCTAACTTGGGCGAGAAAATTTCCGATTCCAAAATTGTTCGAAAAATTTTGAGAACCCTTCCCGAACGATTCCGTCCTAAGGTTGCAGCTATTGAAACGGTCAAACATCCTGATGAACTCAAGGTAGAAGAATTAGTAGGTGCTCTTCAAACTTATGAAATGACTTTTTCTTCTAATTCGTCTTCTTCCAAGTCTTTTTCTAAAGCCTCAGGGATGGCTCTAAAATCAACAAAAGGAGATGTCACTTCAACCTCATCAGATTCAGAGTCGGAGCAAACCCTGGAGGACTTTGAAAAGCAACTAGCACTTCTAACAAAGAAGTTTCGTTGGAACTTTAGAAAGAAGTTTCCTCCCAAGTCTACTTCTTCCAAGACAAGCAAATCTAAAGGGGGTTCGTCTTCTTCTTCCTCATCAAAATACAGAAAATCCGATAACTCTCAAAAGGACTCTACAAAAGAGAAGAAAAGCGGTGAAGGTCAAATTCAATGCTACAAGTGTAGGGGCTTTAGCCATATCGCATCTGACTGTCCTAATAAAAAGTCGTTGAAGAAGAAAGCGATGCAAGCTATTACTTGGAACGACTCCTCATCTGATGATTCCACTTCGAGTGAAGAGGATGTAAATGCCACGGCACTGATTGCACAGGATTCAACTTTCATGTGTTTAGCATCTGCTGACTTGATCTCTATGACATCTATACAAGAGAAGTCATCTTCGGAGAACTCATCAGATGAAGAATCGGACGAAGATGACATGGTCGCAGCATATCAACAATTGGTTGTTGAATCAAAGAAGATGGCTAAACATAACAAAAGACTGCGGCGAAGTTTACATGAGTTGGAACAAGAAAATTCAAAATTGGCCTCACTAACAAAGGATTTAGAACAAAAGAGAGATGGTTTGACAAAGGCCTATAATTCCTTGATCGAGAAGTGTTCATTACTTGAAAAGGAAAAAGAGACTCAAGTGGAGAATATCACTTTTCTCACCAAGCAATACTCAGAAGCTAGAGAAGCAAATATGGAATTCACCAAGACGATTATACAACTAAAGTCAGATTTGAACCAATTTTCGTCTGGATCAAGTAAACTCGACAAGATGCTTGGACTTGGTCAAACAAACAAACTTGGACTTGGGTACGAACGGACCTATGTTGACCAAGCAACAAAGAAAGATGGCGGACATTCATCAACTACTGTTCCTAAGCTCTATGGTAAGTTCGTCCCTCCTCAAAACAATCTGACTAACAAAGCTTGTCATATTTGTGGTGCTTTAGGACACATAAAGAAATTCTGCAAACAAAAGGGAAAGAGCGCATCAACACCCTTGAATCAAAGAACATCATTCATGAAGAATAATCATATATCTAAAGGGAAGTCAACTTGGACTCCGAAGAAGGTTGATCACAAGAAAAAACAAGCATGGAAACCAAAGAAGGAGGAGATGAAGAAGCCAACTCAAATCGTCGACAAGCCACGATTACCAAAAGCAAGTGAATCGATGCAACCCAAAACACGTAAGGTTTGGGTGCGCAAAGGTGAACTCTTCCCATGCCTAGTCATTCACACTTCGCTTCATGCTTACGATAATACTTCATGGTATCTGGATAGTGGTTGTTCCTGCCACATGACCGGAGATAAAAATTGGTTTACTTCTTTGAACAAAATCTCTGGAGGACTTGTTGTTTTTAGAGACGGTCGGTCATCAAAAATTGTTGGAAAAGGAACAGTGACTATCTCAGATGGCCCTACTTTGAATGATGTTTTCTATGTTGAGGGGCTGAAATCTAATCTTGTAAGCATAAGCCAACTGTGTGATGATGGGTATTCTGTGAATTTTTCCGATAAAGAATGCCATGTGACTCGTGATGACAATCTTTTCTTAAAGGGCATTAGATCTCTAAATAACTGTTATGTAGTTCCTAGTTCTTCGACTGAACATTGTAACCTGGCGTCATTAGAAACTGAGACTTTATGGCATGAACGACTAGGTCACATAAACTTTAAGGAGCTATCCAAGATAACTAAGAAGGAGGTTGCTAGAGGTGTACCTAAGATTGACTTCAAAGAGAACACTGTATGTGGGGGCTATCAATTAGGGAAACAAACTAGGTCTGCACATAAGAATCTGAATCACTTAGGGACATCTAAACCTTTAGAATTACTTCACATGGATTTGATGGGACCATCTAGGATTCAAAGTTTGGGTGGAAAACGTTATATTTTGCTCATTGTTGATGATTTTACTCGCTTTGTGTGGAGTGCCTTCTTACGAGAAAAAGCTGATACTTTTGACTCTTTTTCTGAAATCTGTCTTCGTCTTATGACTGAACGAAATGATAAAATTGTACGTATTCGAAGTGATCAAGGGGGAGAATTCATAAATTCTAAATTTGTTGATTTTTGTGTTTCAAATGGTATAAAACATGAATTCTCGGCTCCTTATACACCCCAACAAAACGGAGTGGTTGAGCGCAAGAATCGGGCTGTGCAGGAGATGGCTCGTGATATGCTTCATAGTAAGAAAATTGCTTTACACTTTTGGGCCGAAGCAGTGAACACGGCTGTCTATGTTATCAATCGGATTTATGTGCGCCCGGGTACTTTGAATACTCCTTATGAACTTTGGCTTGGTAGGAAACCCAATGTTAAATACTTTCGTGTCTTCGGGAGTAAATATTTTATCCTTCGGGATTGTGAAAATCTTGGAAAATTTGACTCCCGAAGTGACGAAGGAATTTTCCTTGGTTATTCTACTACAAGTCGTGCTTATCGTGCGTACAATTTACGATCTAAGATGGTGATAGAATCTATTAATATAAGAGTAGATGAAGCTTCTTCTGTAAATTCTTTCGTAAATGGTTCTTCTAACTCCTTGATGAATGATGATGATAATGATTCTCCATTTGTATTGCCTGTGAATGATGATGTTTCTGCACTTGATAATTCAATTACATCTTCCAAAAATATTACATCAAATGATTCATCTGAGCCTCAAAACACCTCATCTGAAATCCCTAGCGTATCTCCTGAGACTACACCCCTGACACAGTCAAGAGATCATCCTTTATCAAATGTTATTGGAGATCCTAATGTTGGAGTGCGAACACGAAGTCAACTACAACGTGAATTTGCATGCTATGTATCTTTGATTGAGCCAAAGAATATTGACGAAGCTTTACTTGATGAATATTGGATAAATGCAATGCAAGAAGAACTTGGTCAATTCGTTCGCAATGATGTATGGGAATTAGTGCCTCGTCCTGAGCAACAACACATCATAGGTACCAAATGGATCTTTAAGAATAAGAAAAATGAGGATGTTACTATTGTGCGGAACAAAGCGAGACTTGTGGCTCAGGGGTACTCACAAATTGAGGGAATAGACTTTGATGAAACCTTCGCCCCGGTTGCCCGTTTTGAATCTATTCGTACCTTGTTCGCGATTGCCTGTCATTTTAAAATCACTCTTTTTCAAATGGATGTTAAAAGTGCATTTCTAAACGGATTTTTAAAAGAGGAAGTTTATGTTGAACAACCGAAAGGTTTTATAGACTCAAAATTTCCAAATCACGTTTTTCGACTGAAAAAAGCACTTTATGGACTAAAACAGGCTCCGCGCGCATGGTACGAACGCTTGACAAAATATCTTTTGGAAAAGGGCTACAACCGAGGGGGAGCGGATAGAACACTCTTTGTAAAACACTTGAAGGATAATTTCATTGTGGCACAAATCTATGTGGATGACATAGTTTTTGGGGCTACTAAAGATAAGGATGCCGCTGATTTTGCAAAGTTAATGACCAGCGAGTTTGAGATGTCGATGATGGGGGAGCTTAATTATTTCTTTGGACTTCAAGTTAAACAATCAAAAGATGGAATTCATTTGTCTCAGACCAAGTATGCAAAGGAACTGGTTAAGAAATTTGGATTGGACAATACAAAGAATTTTGACACTCCAATGGGTACAAGCAACAAAGGACTGGGATTGAATTTAGAAGGTCAGAGTGTGGATGAGAAACAATACAGAAGCATGATTGGTAGTCTATTGTACTTAACTGCAAGCAGACCAGATATTGCGTTTAGTGTTAGAATTTGTGCTCGTTATCAGGCTAACCCTAAGGAAGTACATCTGAAAGCGGTTAAAAGGATCATTCGGTATGTTAAAGGAACAACCGAGTATGGCCTCTGGTATCCTATGGGAACATCTCTTGATCTAATCGGCTACTCAGATGCTGACTGGGCAGGCTCCGCAGATAATCGAAAAAGTACTAGTGGAGCTTGTTTTTACATTGGACATTGTTTGGTTGCTTGGCACAGTAAGAAACAAAATTGTATTGCACTTTCCACTGCAGAAGCTGAATACATTGCGGCCGGAAGTTGCTCTACTCAATTGATCTGGATGAAGAGTTTACTAAGCGACTATTGGATCCCTTCCACCACTCTTACTATTCTGTGTGACAACACAAGTGCAATTAATATTTCTAAAAACCCTGTTTTACATTCTCGAACAAAACATATTGAACTAAGATATCATTTTTTAAGAGAACTGGTTGAATCAAACATTTTACAACTTGAATATATTTCAACTGAAAATCAACTTGCAGATATTCTAACCAAACCTTTGGATCAAAAGCGTTTTCTGCATTTAAGAAAGGCAATTGGTATGAATCCTTCGAACTAGATATATTTGTGTGGGCCATAGATCATATGCATGTTGCATTTTTATCTGCATGTATTCCGGTGTTTTCTGATTATGCTTAAGAGAGGATTGAACTTCGTGAATAATATTGCTGTTTTGGGAGATGAATTGGTCTGTGACTTTAATTATTTCATATTTAATTTTTGATTGATCACTGTCAGGGTTATTCTTTATTGGCATATCTTTGAACGATCAAATCTGTTAAGGGATTTTATTGCAGTGTAGCTAAACTCTCAGTTGACGATGTTTTTGTGTGTATTTTAAGTACAAAAGCACTCACCAAGTTTCGGGAGAAAATGAGTTAAAATGGAGTTGTTATGCGAGTTCCAGTATTCACTTAAAGTGAATAGTAACTCGGTTTTTCGAAGAAGCCATTGTGTGAAGTTGGCTTCTGGCGCGTATCGGACTCCGTTCATAGCGATCCAATAGCTCGTTTCGACCGGTTCAGCTGTTCTGGAACTAATGGCGCTGATGGATTTTGAGTTTGACGCATGGATTTTGAGAAATCGAAAAATACATGTTTTATATGTATTTGTGCGTAGTTTCTTCTGTTGGAGAGAGAAAGCCGATTTCGTTGCGAATCCGTGATCGATCAAGGTGAACCGAAATCGTAGGCTTGTTGTCTCCGTCGTGCTGATCGCACTGGTGCGATCCGTTCACAAATCTGACAGACGGATTTGCGGGGATCGCGTGTTGATAGAGGAGAGGTCGGTGAGGGAGAAACGGTATTTTCGCAAAAGTTACAACATTTTATGCACCGTTTGCGTGAAATCGCACGTAGAGGTGTTTTTGCGCGTTGTTAACACGCACTGTGAGGACTCAGTATATAATACTGAGGTTTTGTGGACTTATTTGTAAAGATTGGACCTTGGATATATTAAAGTCCTAGGGTTTTGATCCCCTACCACTAACCTAGCAGGCCCCAGCTACCCTCAGTCGCCCCTGCTACCTTCACCTTGTCGCTCGCCCTAGCGCCGCGACCCCGTGCTGCCGCCGGCTGGGCCCCGGCCGCCGCCGAGCCACCACCATTTTCTTCCCATCCCTCTCTCTATTTCCTCGGAGTTAGAGCCCAGGCCGCAGGCTGCAGTGCCTCTAGGTCCGTAGCCGGCGTCGTCCGACCTCGTCGGGTCTCCGCTCTGGGCCACCGACGCTCCGAGCCGTCCATGGAGCTGCTGCGCAAGCAGCCCTCCAGCCGGTCTGGCAGCTTTCCGCAGGACGGAGGATGTGGCCGAGGAAGCTTGACAGCCTTCCCTTCGCGCTGACCGCCGCTCGGCGGGGCAGCACCCGAGAACATCCCTCGACCTCCTGCAACCCTCCTCCGCCGTCCCGGAGCTCCTCGGCCGCCGCCGTGGCCGCCACTGCCCGTGGAACCCAAGCCGGAGCTCTTGCGGGCTGAGCTTGCTTCCCCGACGCCGCAGCAGCACCCCGCCGTCAACCGAGGTGAGCACGGTACTCCTCACCTCCCCCGCACCCGTCCCTGGCCGCCGCGCATGCCGCCATGCTGCCGGAAGCCGGCCGGAGCAAGCTTGCTCCGGCCAAGCTCGAAATAGGGCTTATTTTGGATGGGTTTGTGTTCTGAGCTTCCCGAGCCTCCCCGATCTCTGCGGAAGGGAGCACGATGATCCTGGCAAGTTTCTGATCATCGTGCTCACCTTGGTTTCTGTCGGGAAGGCCCCGTTCCGCTGTTTTGGCGATGTCACTCCGTTTCAGCCTTTTTGGCTGCTGTTTCGGGTTTGTGCGTGTTTTTTCGGCGATCCGAGGCTGTTCCGATGCCTCCGGAGGTGAGCACGGTGACCGCTGGTCAGTGCTGATCACAGTGGTCACCTTCTTTTGGATCAGCAGTGCCCGGTTAGTTCTGTTCGGCGCGATCTTCCCTGACTGCGCGCTATGCGCTGAACCTTCGGGTTGCTCCCGCACTTCCCACAGCGAGCCGCTGTGCTCTGGATCGTGAGCACGGACTCCGGTACGTCGAGACCTATCCGTACATGTCTCTGTGGACTTTGAAAGTCCTCGGTTTGCGTGAACGATCCGCTTGATCGCTCAAATTACATAAAATGATGGAATTTTATGTAAATTGAGGGGCTTTTATGCAATTGTGTATTGTGTGGCTACTGTGGGCAGCGTGTGTAAGTGTGTTTGACCTCTGGACTGATTGTCCATGATCCGTTAGCTCCCGCGGAAACCGAAAGGTTGATTTCGGTGCGTTTTTCGACGAAATTCGTCGAAAGAACGCGGTTTCGGTTCGGATTCTTTCCGACGGTGTTTGGTTGCTTCGTGTTTTGTCGCTGAGCCTTGTTCGCTGGTCACCATTATCATTTTGTGGGTTCGATGATGATGGGTGAGCGACGGTGGGTTCCGGTGTCGAAATAGACACTTCCGGGAACCCGGATTCGTACGATTATCCGGCGATGATCGTATGGTTGTGTTACCTCGTGTTCGCTGCTAAGGCATCCAAATCGGAGTGTTCTGGAGTAGCAGGTGACTCGTGACACGAGTCGGTGAGTTTCAGGACACTTAGTGGGTCCCGACGGCGTCCCGGTGTGGTTTTCGGGACTTCCGGTGAGTTCGATGATCGGTTTTGGGAAACCGATACGGGGATCCTGTGTAGGGGTTTGTGAGTCTCGTGCTTTGGGTTAGTGGATTGGATACTGACTTGGTGGATCTTCTTAGGTCCGGTCGACTTGTGCGTACCCAGTGTTCCGACGCGACAGTGACAGGTCGGTGCTTCGAGCTGGTAGTCGGTGAGAGCGTTTCACCTCCTTCTCCTGTTTCTTTCATATCAGTATCGTAGTCTCTACATGTCTATTGTTTGTTTATCGTTCGTTCATCTATATCTCGTTGATTGTATTATGTTAGTTGTGGATAGACATGTAGAGCAGGCTTGCATATATACTGTATATCTATGGACCTTAGGTCCAGGCAACACATATACTCCTTTGTCGTGTGTTTCGATCTGGTTGATCGTGGTTCGGTGTTGTACGCCCTTGCACTTGGCTTCGGCCATGGCACTGGTCTCTTTTTGCCGGTTTTCGTTTTGAGCATATCAGCATGATTTAGTCACAGCACAGTGTATTCTAGACACCAGGTTGGTTTGGCCACCAACCAAGGGATGTACATATCCGGATAGGTCGTCGGTGGATGCATGAATAAGTTGACAGTGTCTGCTCTGTGACAGGCAACGCTTAAGGTCTGTGGACCAATATAGCAATATTAGATTGTGTTTGGTTTGGACTATTTACCCTTGAGGCATCCTATCAGTTGAGTTTTTGGTTACAGTAGTAGTTTCGTTCTTGCTCAGTTATTATCCTGTTTCTATTACTACTGTAGTTGCTCTTATATCACATCGTGCTCATATCTGTTAGCTACTGTAGTTCGTTTTCATATATCAGCATCTATATTTGTTTATCTATCTCATTTGGTTTCCGGTGATTACGGCTTGCCTTCGTGGCTCTGTCGTACCCACTGAGAAAACCATGGTTGCGGTTTCTCACCCCCCATTTCGCCCCCCAGGTGACATAGACGAGGAGTTGGATTTTGGGCTCGACGAGAGGACGATCTAGCTAGTCTGGTATAGCGATCGCCACCCTGGTTGTATTTCTTTCCCGCCTCTAGTAGTCATTTAAATAAATGGTTCAGTTAGATGTTTGAATGTTGTGATTTCCGTTATGCATGATTAGATGGTCTTATGATTGTTTGAATGAGTTGGTTTTCCTCGTATGCATAAGATTATGGATGTTTTATTATACATGAGATTGGAGTTTTCAGATATGTGGTTTTGGATCCTTGGTTTCAGATTGGATTTACACGCTTTGCGGATTTCTACCCCTCGAGGTAACTGGTTTTCAAAATAGAGTTTCCATGTGGGAAACAGTTTTAAAAAGGTTTTCGAATGGTTTTTATGAATGAATGAATTAGAGTTTAAAAACAAAAGCTTCCGTGTGGGGAGCACTTTTAAATAGGATGATTGTTGTACTGTGCATTGCATCATCCAGCGCCTAAGGAGTGCTTAGAGGCATGCATCATTCTAAGGATTGTTAGCTGTATGGAAATGCATATCATGCTTTGGTTGTTGATTGGTAAATGTAGGTTGTGGTTGAGATCCTGTTGTATCCGTTGGTACGCCGTGCAAATACAAAGGAGACTCTGCCCGAGTGGACAGAGGAACTTTGTATTTGTGGCGGGTCTGTACGTCACGTGGGCCAGGTTGGAAAAAAAAAAATTGTACATCTTCCGCAACTCTGAGTTTTCAAAATGGTAATGAATTTTCAAAATGGCTCTGAAAATCGGCCCTGGGGCGTGACAGATTAAGATGGTATCAGAGAGTGAAACAACTACAACTACATTTACAAGTTTTTAACTGAACCACTGGTTAGGTTGATCTATAGGAAGACCTAAGGTATATAGGCACGCGAGTGCGGTGTATTGGGTTTGAGTCCTGGTGAGTTGGTATGTCGAGTCGATTGGTTTGCTTGACGGTGTTTTCTCTTGCAGATGCCTCGTGGTAGACCCCCTCGTCCGGGTCGTGGTGGTGGACGTGCTGGTGCAATGGCATCGGGTAGTACTCGTGTTCCTACGAGTGGGGGTGTTCGGGAGCAGTCGGGCACGGAGCCGCTGCGTGGTACTCGCACCCAGCAGCTTGAGGCCCAGGTAGCTGATTTGAGGGGTCAGTTGGCGACCCTCTCTGGTTTGTTTCAGCAGTTCTTGCAGCAGCAGGCTGCGGCTACTGCTACCCCGGTCCCACCTTCGGCACAGGACACTCCGGTGAACGCGTATCCTCCCGCGACGCATACGCCTACCGTACCTCCAGCTGTCACTACTACGACGACGACGGCCACCACGACGGTTCTCGCTGGGGGTGTTGATACCCTTGCAGCAGAAGGCACCCGCATACGGGCGAAGCTGGTGGAGTTTCGAAAGTTTGATCCACCGAAGTTCGCAGGAAAGAGCGACGACGCCTGGGTCATCGAGCATTGGGCCACTCACATGGAGAAGTTGTTCCGTGATCTGCATATCGAGGAGCTGGATCGCGTCCCTCTGGCTGCTCACTGTCTTAAGAAGGATGCGTATTCGTGGTGGATCAGCCACTTCGAACGCAAACTTGGGAGCATCTATCCAAGCTGGGAGGAATTTCGGAGACTCCTGTACGAGCAGTACTTCAAGGATAGTACTAAGCAGAGTTTGGAGCGTGAATTGGAGCGTCTCAAGCAAGGCAACAGTACTGTAGGCGAGTATGAGCGAGACTTCTCTCGCATTGTTTCGTTGATTCCGTTCGTGGTTCGTGATGAGCATCACAAGGCAAGACTGTTTGCGAGAGGGTTAAGGCCCAGTATTCGACTTCTGATTGCATCCTATGGCGCGTTGACGTTCGACGAGAGCTTAGATCGGGCCCTGATGGTGCAGAGTGAAATGGATGAAACTCAAATCGAACAAGACGCATCCGAGAAGAGTGAAGACAGGAAGCGAGCACAGGAAAGTTTTGCTGGTAGCCAATCGGGCAGTGGACGACCACCTAAGCATCGCAAGACACAGTCAGGATCGAGCAATGTCCCCGCTACGTCTTGGCAGCAGAGCATCAGACCTTGTGTTATCTGCGGTGAGGCTCACAAGGTTATTGAGTGCCCACAGCGCCACAATCACTGTTACAGGTGTGGCCAACGTGGACATCTTCGGGCAGATTGCACCAGTGGAGCAGGTACAGCATCTGCAGCAGCATCTACTCCAGCAGCTCCATGGCAGGATCGTGGCAATTCGACCTATTCTTCGGCTGGACGCCCATCGCCATCCCGTCAAGTGAAGGAGGTACACCAGACCACTGACGGACGCGCCTTCATGATGACACGTCAGGAGGATGATCAGTCGGCTGACGTCGCCGCAGGTATAATGTTGTTGTTGTCGTCGTAGCTTTGCATGCTTTTCGTTTAATGCATCTCTCCTTGCATTGCATGCATGTGTTGTGCTAGTCCGTTGTGTGCCGGATCACCCCCGCCTGTGAGCAAGTTTCGGGGACGAAACTTCCTTTAAGGGGGGAATGATGTAAGGACTGAGATTTTTGCAGTGTAGCTAAAGTCTTAGTTGACGATGTTTTTGTGTGTAATTTAATTACAAAAGTACTCGTCAAGTTTCGGGCGAAAACGAGTTAAAACGGAAATTCTACGCGATTTCCAAATTTCACTTAAAGTGAATAGTAACTCGATTTTCCGGAGAAGCCGCGGTGAGAAGTTGGCTTCTGGCTCGTACCGAACTCTGTTCATAGCAGTCCAATAGCTCGTTTCAACCGGGTCAGCTATTCTGGAACCAATGGCGCTGACGGATTTTGAGTTTGACTCACGGATTTCGAGAAAATCCAAAAATACATGTTTTATATGTATTTTTGTGTGTTTCTTTCGATTGGAACGAAAGGTTGGATTTTGTCGTGAATCCGTGGTCGATCGAGACGAAACGAAATTGTAGCTTTGTTATCTCCGAGGTGCTGATCGCACTGGTGCAATCCGTTCGCAAATCTGACGGACGGATCTGCGGAGATCGCGCGTTGATCGCGGAGTGGACGGTAGTGGCAAAACGGTATTTTCGCGAAAGTCGCGATATTTTATGTACCGTTTCGCGTGGGATCGCACGTAGAGGGGTGTTCGCGTGTTTTACACACGCTGTGTTGGACTCAGTAATAAATACTGAGGTTTGGTGGACTTATTTGCAAAGTTACACCTTGGTATTTATAGCTTTCTAGGGTTTGGTGCCACCTAACCCTAATCCTAGCCAGCCCCCAGCTACCCTAGTTGGGTTTCGCCCCTTGCTACCTTCACTCTTTGCTCGTACCGGCCCTAGCCGCGCCACCCCGGCCGCCGCCGGCTAAGCCCCGGCCGCCGCCGAGCACCACCCATCTCTTTCATCCTCTCTTCTATTTCCCTCGGGTTAGAGCCTGGCCGATGGCTGCAGTGCCTCTGGGTGCGGGTTAGCGGCGTCGTCCCGACCCGTCGAAGTCTCCCCCGCGGCCACCGACGCCCCGAGCGCCTTGGAGCGCCGTCACAAGTCCGCTCGGCCTGCGCTTCCCAGAGCCGAGCATGGCCGAGGCAAGCTTGCGGCCCTTCCCTCGCGCCGCGCCGATTCGGGGGCCGCACCCGGACATCCCTGCCGACTCTGCAACCCTCTCCGCCGTCCGACCGGCCCAGGCCGCCGGTGGCCGCCATTGCCGTGGAACCGTGCCCTAGCCTGTGTAAGCTCGGCGTTTTATCGTTGTTTTAATTATTTCCGTGATTGTATTATGTTAGTTGTGGATAGACATGTAGAGCAGGCTTGCATATATACTGTATATCTATGGACCTTAGGTCCAGGCAACACATATACTCCTTTGTCGTGTGTTTCGATCTGGTTGATCGTGGTTCGGTGTTGTACGCCCTTGCACTTGGCTTCGGCCATGGCACTGGTCTCTTTTTGCCGGTTTTCGTTTTGAGCATATCAGCATGATTTAGTCACAGCACAGTGTATTCTAGACACCAGGTTGGTTTGGCCACCAACCAAGGGATGTACATATCCGGATAGGTCGTCGGTGGATGCATGAATAAGTTGACAGTGTCTGCTCTGTGACAGGCAACGCTTAAGGTCTGTGGACCAATATAGCAATATTAGATTGTGTTTGGTTTGGACTATTTACCCTTGAGGCATCCTATCAGTTGAGTTTTTGGTTACAGTAGTAGTTTCGTTCTTGCTCAGTTATTATCCTGTTTCTATTACTACTGTAGTTGCTCTTATATCACATCGTGCTCATAGCTACTGTAGTTCGTTTTCATATATCAGCATCTATATTTGTTTATCTATCTCATTTGGTTTCCGGTGATTACGGCTTGCCTTCGTGGCTCTGTCGTACCCACTGAGAAAACCATGGTTGCGGTTTCTCACCCCCCATTTCGCCCCCCAGGTGACATAGACGAGGAGTTGGATTTTGGGCTCGACGAGAGGACGATCTAGCTAGTCTGGTATAGCGATCGCCACCCTGGTTGTATTTCTTTCCCGCCTCTAGTAGTCATTTAAATAAATGGTTCAGTTAGATGTTTGAATGTTGTGATTTCCGTTATGCATGATTAGATGGTCTTATGATTGTTTGAATGAGTTGGTTTTCCTCGTATGCATAAGATTATGGATGTTTTATTATACATGAGATTGGAGTTTTCAGATATGTGGTTTTGGATCCTTGGTTTCAGATTGGATTTACACGCTTTGCGGATTTCTACCCCTCGAGGTAACTGGTTTTCAAAATAGAGTTTCCATGTGGGAAACAGTTTTAAAAAGGTTTTCGAATGGTTTTTATGAATGAATGAATTAGAGTTTAAAAACAAAAGCTTCCGTGTGGGGAGCACTTTTAAATAGGATGATTGTTGTACTGTGCATTGCATCATCCAGCGCCTAAGGAGTGCTTAGAGGCATGCATCATTCTAAGGATTGTTAGCTGTATGGAAATGCATATCATGCTTTGGTTGTTGATTGGTAAATGTAGGTTGTGGTTGAGATCCTGTTGTATCCGTTGGTACGCCGTGCAAATACAAAGGAGACTCTGCCCGAGTGGACAGAGGAACTTTGTATTTGTGGCGGGTCTGTACGTCACGTGGGCCAGGTTGAAAAAAAAAAAAAAAAAGAAAAAAGTACATCTTTCCGCGACTCTGTAGGTGAGTTGTTCTAAAAATGGTCAATGAATTTTCAAAATTGGCTTTGAAAATTCGGCCGGGGCGTGACAAAATCATGGAAATTCTGTTTAGCATACTGAATCAAATTCAACACCTCATGCTTTGAACTTTGAATGTTGCAATTGTTTGTTTGATTATTAGTTATGAGATGAATAACACTTTCTCTGTTTTTGAAATTGCAATAATATTTTTGACTTGAGGGTTGCACTAATTTAGGGGGAGTCTTTTCGATTTTGGTTATGAAAGTTTCTGAAATTCAAGATGTGGAAAGAGTTACATCCTTGCTGGGAGTGTGAAAACTACCACCACATGGAGGAAAGAGCTACCACCCCGGTCGTCCGGTCAGTGTGTGCAGCTACCACATGTTGATTAACGTATCTCTATAACACAAAAGGAAAGTACCTTTCAGAGATAAAAAGAAAAATGCTCAAAGAGCTATACATCTCGAAGGTGATATAAGGTGGAATGTTAATAAAAAGAAAACATGCTCAAAGAGCCACTCCTGTCTCGAATATCGTGCATAACTCAATTTGAACATATTATGTTAATTTCACAATTCTGAGAATTATTTATTCATTTTCTTTAACAAAATATGATGGTAAAATGATACAATAAGTTCCAAGATCTTGCATGATGTGTGGGATTTTATTTTATATGTATCAAGAATTTTCATTGATTTTCGGGTCAACAATTTTGTAAATTTGAATATCTCTGAAATTGATTTTTCAAAATTTATTTATGAATTTTTATTTGAAGTTTTTGGGCTGGAAATTGGTTATTTTTTATGATTGAACATTGTGACATATCTTATAATTTTTCTGGAATTTTTGGGCCTCAATTTAAAATTTTTAAAAAATTCAGGCTCTGAGACCGGTCCCAGGCGGGAGAGACCGGTCCCTCCGCCAGACCCGATAAAGGGCTTATCGCACGATCTGTTTTTGTACGCATTCTTTTTTCTCCTGCTTTCCTCCTTGGCGCTTCTCTTGCCTACAGATCAAGGTTTCCTCTTGTTTCTCCTTAGTTTGCATTGATTTTAGGTATGATTTTCGAATTTTGTTGCGTTTATGTCATATTCTCCGAAAATGTGTCTCGTTTCAGTTTTTTTGATGATTGTTCTAAAGATCTTGCTAAAAATGCATGTTTATTCTTCGATCTTGTTATAAGACCTGTTGTTTTCATCTTGTCTGGAATCTCTTTATCTTTTTGGTCACGTTTTGTAGGTTTTTTCATCATCAAAACCTTGGTTTTCAAAGTTTTCGTGAAAAATTTGTTTTTGCTGATTTTTGTGCATGATTTGTTCATGTTTCTCATGATTTTGTGGCCCCTAGGATTATTTAGTATTTATATACCAATTTGCTGAAAATTTTTGGAATTTAAAAAAAAAAAATACATGTGTTTCATATGTAAATTTCATTATGTTTAACAGGTGATTTTCGACAATGTACTCGTGGATTCTTGTGCTTGTTGTTCTTATGGCTGGGGGTGGTCGCGGAAGCAAACGATAGCGCTCCAAAGCTAAACGGCTGATTGAGTATCAACCGGAAGATAAAGAGAGCGAATATGCTCAAGGCGACGACTCTGAG